>NC_140235.1:8242612-8297612 GCF_949987555.1 Borostomias antarcticus
CCCCCCCCCCCCCAAAAAAAAGAATGCAAAAAATTGCAGACTTTTTTTTTAGCATAAATCAATTGAGTTTAACATAGGGGAAATTAGCATCGTGGCTAGCAGACATTTTCTGACTGTGAGTGAGAGATGATGAAATTTTGAATATTTTCGGTTGCTGTAGCTAGCGACTTAAGTAATGTAACCACAGTTTTGTCTATGTCTTCTGACGCTAATAGCTTTGTAGGCTAACATTAGCTGGGCTGTGTGTTGTGGACTCAATGCCGGTGCATTCAAGTTCACATTTTTCCCATTCATGCATTTTCAGCAATGCTTTCGCAATTTCTTTTCAGCTGTTCAGCATTCACACACATTTTCTGCAGGAAATGTATTCTTTTTGTACAGTAATGTTTTTTGTGTTGTAAATTTTGTTTATATTTACCTAAGTTATGTGCACTTGTTTCATTTCAGCTCAGTGTAGAGAAATGCACCGATACTCACACATGCCTTACTGCGCGTGTCTATGACAACACTGTTGAGACCATGTATCTGTGACATGCCCGCCCTGCAACAACACTAGTAGTTTCGGGGGGCCTACCACCCCCCTGAAAAACATCCTAGGGCGTGGGTTCCCAAACTCCATCAATGTGGGCCTCCCCTCTGAAAAGAGTGACACACCCGCGCCCCCTCAACCCCCTAATTTGTCCATTTTGCAAGGCAGCGTTAGCTAGCCCATTAACGTTACACAGCTAAGTTAGCTCGGTGGCAGCTGCTGCTAGTTAACGTTATGATGTTTTTGCACAATACATTCATGCCTGCGGGGAGAGGCTCTCTCTGCACTATCCACAGTACACATCTCTCCTATTATTTATTTCGATATTCTGACCTTTAAAATCAGGTTTCATTCATAAAAACCACAAACAAAAAGCATGTTTTTCCTTTTCTTTCTTTCTTTTTTTTCCTAACCATCGCTCCACGCCTCCCCTGAATTTCTTTGGGGCCCCCCAGGGGAGGCCCGCCTCACAGTTTGGGAATGCTTGTCCTAGGGGAAACACTGTTGTAGATATGGAGGATCATGTAGATGTATTGAAGATATGGAGGATCATGTAGATGTGTTATATATCATGTAGATGTGTTGTAGGTATGGATGATCATGTAGATGTGTTGTAGGTATGGATGATCATGTAGATGTGTTATATATCATGTAGATGTGTTGTAGATATGGGGGATCATGTTGTAGATATGGAGGATCATGTAGATGTGTTGTAGGTATGAAGGATCATGTAGATGTGTTGTAGGTATGGAGGATCATGTAGATGTGTTATATATCATGTAGATGTGTTATAGATATGGAGGATCATGTAGATGTGTTGTAGATATGGAGGATCATGTAGATGTGTTGTAGATATGGAGGATCATGTAGATGTGTTATAGATATGGAGGATCATGTAGATGTGTTATATATCATGTAGATGTGTTGTAGGTATGGAGGGTCATGTAGATGTGTTGTAGATATGGATGATCATGTAGATGTGTTGTAGGTATGGAGGATCATGTAGATATGTTATAGATATGGAGGATCATGTAGATTATGCTGTAGATATGGAGGATCATGTAGATGTGTTGTAGGTATGGGTGATCATGTAGATGTGTTGTAGATATGGAGGATCATGTAGATGTGTTATAGATATGGAGGATCATGTAGATGTGTTATAGATATGGGGGATCATGTAGATGTGTTGTAGGTATGGAGGATCATGTAGATGTGTTATAGATATGGAGGATCATGTAGATTATGCTGTAGATATGGATGATCATGTAGATGTGTTGTAGGTATGGAGGATCATTCAGATGTGTTGTAGATATGGAGGATCATGTAGATGTGTTATAGATATGGAGGATCATTCAGATGTGTTATAGATATGGGGGATCATGTAGATGTGTTATAGATATGGAGGATCATGTAGATGTGTTGTAGATATGGAGGATCATGTAGATGTGTTATAGATATGGAGGATCATGTAGATGTGTTGTAGATATGGAGGATCATGTAGATGTGTTGTAGATATGGAGGATCATGTAGATGTGTTGTAGATATGGAGGATCATGTAGATGTGTTGTAGATATGGAGGATCATTCAGATGTGTTATAGATATGGAGGATCATGTAGATGTGTTGTAGATATGGAGGATCATTCAGATGTGTTATAGATATGGGGGATCATGTAGATGTGTTGTAGATATGGAGGATCATTCAGATGTGTTATAGATATGGGGGATCATGTAGATGTGTTGTAGGTATGGAGGATCATGTAGATGTGTTGTAGATATGGAGGATCATGTAGATGTGTTGTAGGTATGGAGGATCATGTAGATGTGTTGTAGGTATGGAGGATCATGTAGATTATGCTGTAGATATGGAGGATCATGTTGATGTGTTGTAGATATGGATGATCATGTAGATGTGTTGTAGGTATGGAGGATCATGTAGATGTGTTATATATCATGTAGATGTGTTGTAGGTATGGATGATCATGTAGATGTGTTGTAGGTATGGAGGATCATGTAGATGTGTTGTAGATATGGAGGATCATGTAGATGTGTTGTAGGTATGGAGGATCATGTAGATGTGTTGTAGGTATAGATGATCATGTAGATGTGTTGTAGGTATGGAGGATCATGTAGATGTGTTGTAGGTATGGAGGATCATGTAGATGTGTTGTAGGTATGGAGGATCTTGTAGATGTGTTGTAGATATGGAGGATCATGTAGATGTGTTGTAGGTATGGAGGATCATGTAGATGTGTTATATATCATGTAGATGTGTTGTAGGTATGGATGATCATGTAGATGTGTTGTAGGTATGGGTGATCATGTAGATGTGTTGTAGATATGGAGGATCATGTAGATGTGTTGTAGATATGGAGGATCATTCAGATGTGTTGTAGATATGGAGGATCATGTAGATGTGTTGTAGGTATGGATGATCATGTAGATGTGTTGTAGATATAGAGGATCATGTAGATGTGTTGTAGGTATGGATGATCATGTAGATGTGTTGTAGATATGGAGGATCATGTAGATGTGTTGTAGGTATGGATGATCATGTAGATGTGTTGTATATATGGAGGATCTTGTAGATGTGTTGTAGATATGGAGGATCTTGTAGATGTGTTGTAGATATGGAGGATCATGTAGATGTGTTGTAGATATGGAGGATCTTGTAGATGTCTTGTAGGTATGGAGGATCTTGTAGATGTGTTGTAGATATGGAGGCCCTCACCCGTGAGTCATATTCCAGAACAAAGGGGGGAATGTCGATCTGCTCCGGCAGGATGCAGGTGAAGAGCTGCTGGAGTTTTTCGATGTGATGGACCTTCTCCTTCATCCCCGACACACTGAACGTCGTGAAGAACCAGGTGGACATCTGACACAGGACAGACACAGGGTTGAACACTGGTGATTGTCAACAAAGCCTTCAATGAAACAGGGTTGAACATGGGTGATGGTGAACATGGCTTCAGGATTATGGTACATAGTACCAGAGGTGTGGACTCTAGTACATGACTTGGACTCGAGTAAGACGAAAGTCACCCGGTCATGTCTAAAAGAATGAATCAATCAAAAGTATGCATCCACTATGTGATGAAAGATTTGCAGCAGTATGGCATCAATCTAGTCCAAGCAGTGTAGTACATTTGACTGTAATTATAATGTACAGTCAACTTTATTTGAGGTTCAGCTGGTTGTGAGAATGCCTGTCCCTCTTGCCAAAAACAGCAATGCCTTACAAGTCTGAGATGCCTGGAAATCCAAAAAGTTAAAGACATCTGGCTAAACTGGACAAGAGGTGACCTGACCACTAGTTGACTAGCTAGCTATTGTGACTCGTTATTTAACTGATTATACTTTCTGAAGCTACGGTTATTTATTTAGACACAGTTGTGCCTGATTGTTAAGGGATATGAAGGGATATGAATGGGGACACTATTGTGATGACACTACAACGACTAGTTGATAGGCTGTAACAGTTATAACTACAGCGACTAGTCGATAGGCTGTAACGGTTATAACTACAATGACTAGTCGATAGGCTGTAACAGTTATAACTACAGCGACTAGTCAATAGGCTGTAACAGTTATAACTACAGCGACTAGTCGATAGGCTGTAACGGTTATAACTACAATGACTAGTCGATAGGCTGTAACAGTTATAACTACAGCGACTAGTCAATAGGCTGTAACAGTTATAACTACAGCGACTAGTCGATAGGCTGTAACAGTTATAATGCAGCTGTGTCAAACACAGCAGCTCATAAACAGCTACGGTGATGTGTGGGGAGAAAATGTTGTGCTTGATTTTACTTTAATTGTTTTGAGTGACATCAGGGTACCGGTACTTAGCAGCAACACATTTCAAAAATATTAGTAAATAATAACTGTAGTGGTGGCGTTGTAATGAGATGATGTCACATAAGAGAGATTTTTGTCCGCCATTGTTTTCAAATGTTTTTGCGTTGTTTTGGATATGTGCTTTGAGCATTGTGTTTTTTTCCTCCTGTGTGCTCCGGTTGAAGTTTGCATCCGGGAACATTGGACATTTGGACTCCTCCTTCTATACTTGGAAGCAACCTCCGTGCTCAGAGCATGGAAGCATGGATATTGAGAACATTTTCTTATTTTACGCACGTTAAATTGTCTCCCATCTCCAGTGGCGATTGAAAATATTTATATTCATTTCTATTTTAGGTAGGTAGTACTTTATTGATCCCCAACGGGATATTACGTATTGTTCTACATTTGTAATGCACTTAATTGGCTGCACTTGATGTTGATGTAAATGTAGTTAAATTGATGTTATTAAAGCACATCAATGATGCTTCTAGTTGAGGTCTGTGTGTGTATGTGTGTGTATGACCATATTAAGGTGTGCCCTATAGGTCTCAGTCAGCACTCTTAGAACTTGAAACATAGCACTGTCACTTTGTATCTTCATCGGCATCTAAAAACCACATTGCACAGGAAGGATAGACACTAGTCACCTTGGAGCGAAACGTAGGGTGTACAAAGTAGAAAGCCCTCAAGTTCTTCTTGAACCTGTAATATGAGAAAACAACATACACAACTTAATCTACAATTATGAACAACCATGGTAATGACAACATATTTTCTTTTAATAGAAAAAGATAAATAGTAATTCAAATACATCCCTCTTCCCTCCAGGCTCTGCATGACCCCAGGACCATGAAGCTGACCCCTCCCACCCCGATCACATTATTGTTGAACTGCTCCCCCCTCAGGCAGGAGGCTGCGGTCCATCATGGCCACGACCTCACGCCACAAACACAGAGTCTTCCCCACGGCTACCAGCCTCATCAACAAGGCTCCTGTCCCCCTCCGACTCTCTCCCCTCTGGAATACTCGCAAATGACCACTGACTGTACTGGACACTGCTCGCACCGCACACACACATCACAACGACACACACACCGTATATAGAAAATCTTGCACACACATTACACTGCTCACTCCTGTACACACACACACACACATCACAACGACACACACACTGTCTATAGAAAACATTGCACACTCATTACACTGCTCACTCCTGTACACACTCTCATTGCACTCTGTTATGTGTACTGTATTTTGAACTGCTCATTTGCACTGTCCTGCCCGTCCCTGCACCCTGTATAATGTGGTCTACATCTGTGTTATGCACCTTGGACCCAACCAAATTCATAGTATGTTGTAAACTATGGCAAAATAAACTGATTCTGATTCTGAAATAAATAATGTATGTGTTTTTAAATAGCAACACAATGTCCATGAAACTGCATCAACTGAGCCCCACCCTCTGGCCAAGGCCAAAGAAAAACCTATTTATCGGGCAGTAAGGGTTTATTTGCTCTAAAAACTACTATATAACACTAGAATACATTTTTAAAAATACAAAATTCAATAAATAAGAAGTAACAATAATTTATTGTGTTTTCCACACAGTTCTGGATGGCGAGAGAACATTGGTTGGTTTCCCAGACCTCTCCTCCGGGCTCGCCAGTCATTCCAGGGACATTCCACCACAAGCTCACCTGATTCAACGCAATAAGATATAGATTAGAACCAGGTGTGCTAGTGGTGGAAATTAACAAATATATTGGATGGTAACTACAAATACTGGGGTACCTCAAGGAGAAGTTTGGAAATGGCCATGGCAACACATTCTGGCAGACAGAAATCCTAGTTTTTCAAGATGTGGTGTTCAAGCTGTCATGGAAATTTGTAGAAACTGGGCAAGTTGAAGACAGAAAACTCAATGGAAGAACCAAAACGCTGTCTTCGCCTAATGAACATTACTTAAAGGTACTTCCTTAAGGGACAGAAGGAAACCCAGTGAAGCACTTTGTTGAATATTGTTGATTTTCAGAGAAATGCCTTTTAATATGATCCTGTTAGCTATTTCCTAATTATGATGATTGACCTCTGAGTATGGCTGTCGGCTTGAGTTTTCGGTAAGCAACAGTGTCCCTCTTCCATAGACTTATGAGATAAAGACATTCCATGGCTGGTAGACTCTGGGCCAAACACCATTGTTGTGGTTAGAGATAAAGGCCTGGGCGCCGAGGCGGCGTAGGTTAACGTGACAAAACAAGGCTACAGAAGAGACCAGAGACAGTCTTATCGGAGAAGAGACGAGGGAGGGGGGAACACTCAAACCACATAAGAACGTTGCAACGAGACCAATGCTTTGATTTGGGTCCAGACAGCATACAGAGAGGTCAACTGTACATTAGGCACGACATCGTCTTTTGTATGTCAAACCTTCTGTAATAAACCTCTTTTGCTTGAGGCTCAAATCCCGTGTTGGAGAGATTCATTTGGAGAGATTCATTCTGGACTGTGTGGTATTGTGTGAGATTGGGGCCGTCTTTTATTGGAAACAAAAAACACAACGCAGAGCTGAAATAAGGACAATAATAAAAGACAACGAGATTCATCAACTTGCTCCATGAGGCGCTAGAATCTGGCAGAATCATCTGGCACCAAAGTGCACATTTCAACCCTGGGAAGTCTTAAAGAAATGGTCTTCTAAGGTGTGTTGCAGCTAAGAAACCAATCTTGCAACAAACAGAAGAGACTGCAGTACACTAAAGACCATGGAGCATACAGAGATGACCAGGGGCAGAAAGTCCCAATCTTGACCATAAGAACATCCATGCCTGTCTGCAGGCTTCTGTGATGCCCTCTGTCCTGATCTGGGGTCATTTTTGCAGCCAGTGTAGGGGATCTGTTCAAATCCATGGAATGACCAATTTACCACAGGGCTACTAGAAAAATTACATAGAAGTGTACTAAAGAGAAATGCTTACATTTTACATTCTAAGGGAGGCCACACAGACTTGATTTAAAAACATGAGATGATTGTATTAGTGTTTATTTGTGTTTATTAATGTTATGTGTTGAAAAAGTACTGTACTACCCAGATAAATAGTGTTAAAATGAAATTTCTAGGGTGGTGTAAGACTTTTGCACAGTACTGTACATGTAACAAGTGTCAGTGTGGCTCATCAGGATTGCAGTCATGGTTGCCCTTCATCATCGGGGTTTCCCAGTCCCTCTCTAGGTCGTCCTCGGACGCAGTTTCAGGGGAGATCTCATCTTTCTGACTATGACTGGGCCGGAACATTCCACGCAGCGAGAGACAGTCCCTGAGCAGATTAGTCTACGACTGGGACGAATGAAGGAGGAAGTGGTTCTGCTTTTCATTTTCAGGATGTGGTTCCTTCCTGTGTAAGAAAGCGGTGCAAGCTGTGATCATGGGCTGACCTCATCATCTCAAAGCACAGAGGCATGTAGGGCTCGGGTAGCACGGCACAGCTAGTCTGCCTTAGTCTTTTACCTGATGATGTTAGAGCTTTAAGAACTCAATCTGGAAACATATGAAGAATTTCCCTCTAGGTTTTGTTTGTGTAAGACGCATAACTTAATAAAAATGTAACTTAATCAAAACTGAACGCGCTAAGGCGTTTCTTCAGAATCTGAATTCTTCAACTGAGCATGGAGTTGATTCCAGGATGATTGTCTAGTCTAACATGGTCAATCTACAGACCTCTTGCTGGCTAGCGGTGGCTGAGCAGACCACCGTGTTCTCAACATTACCATCTCTGCTCACGCGGACAGTGTCGCTGCCAATACATCACCCTGGAGAACGCTCTCCAAGTTCTGGGTTCCCACTCCAAAACCTGATCCAGGTTCTAATTTCAGCCTGGAAGTGAGCAAAATGACCCTTTGATAGACCCGGTCCATGGCCAAGAGCTAGCCGATAAAGCCAACTACCTTAAACGGCCCACTGTTCTCTCCCTAGAACTCAACAAATTACAGCTGACAGTTGGTGAAGTTAGCAAGCCCAGAACAATGTCACGGTAAAACAATCTTCTCACAGAGAGGACTGAGTGTGGACTCATCTAACCCTGGGAGGACCAGGTTAGACCTTGGCTCTCATCATAAGCGTCTAAGACAATCATCCCATTTAGAAGGGAGAATTCCTCACTTTCAGGCCTTCAATCATACTTTGCTCGCCAAGACGCTTCCACATGTACAGCTGGCTCTCATACTGTATGCAGTCCTGGTGACTGGGGACGGTGGCGATGCTTCCCAGATTAACCAACGGAGCCGTTACCCCCAGATTAACCACCAGAGCCATGCCCCCCAGATTAACCACCGGAGCCATGCCCCCCCAGATTAACCACCGGAGCCGTTACCCCCAGATTAACCACCGGAGTCGTTACCCCCAGATTAACCACAGGAGCCGTTACCCCAGATTAACAGAGCCGTTACCCCAGATTAACCACCGGAGCCGTTACCCCAGATTAACCACCAGAGCCGCTACCCCCAGATTAACCACCAGAGCCCTTACCCCCAGATTAACCACCAGAGCCGTTACCCCCCAGATTAACCAACAGAGCCGTTACCCCCAGATTAACAGACCCCTTGTATCTACTATGTCATCTTACTTTGCATCTACGATGTCGTGGAGCTTCCTGAGGAAGTCAGAGTCCAGGTGGTTGTGCTCTCCAGTCAGAGTGTGAAAGTACACCATCACATAGTCCTTCACCGTGATGTGGTCCATGATGTGGATGAAGTACAGTAGGGCCTGTGGTGGCACACACACAAACACACACACACACACACACACACACACAGGTGCGAGCATACACACACAAACGCGCGCACACGCACAAACACACAGAAGAGGTCAATGCAGGTTGACATTCCATTGCACCCAATGACATTAGGAACCAAAACGAGCAATCATCAGAGTTCAGATGAAGCCTGCTACCTTCTCCATGTCTATGAGGGTGACCGGAATGTTCCGCCCCACCACCACCATCACCGTCCTGCCAAACTGGTCCACCCCTGAGAGAACACACACACGCACGCACGCACGCACGCACACACTCTGGTTACATGAAAGCAAAACAGCATCTATTCTAGCCCATATAATAGAGTTACATTTGAAAGGTGATTTTCTGGTCAAGACTTGGCTGTGTAGCAGTTCAGTGATCTGCTGATGCTACTATACTGCCCCCTACTGTTCACACAGGTCAATGACAGGTATCGTACTAAGAGGGCGTCTACTAGGCATCTGCTAGAGACACACACACAGAAAGAGGAGGGGAGGAAAATTATATCCAGTAACCATAGACAGATAGAGAGGAGGGAGGAGCCAGAGTAAGATGTCATTCGATAACCATAGAGACCAGAGACAGAGAGAGAGGAGAGGAGGGGAGGGGAGGAGCGAGGATGATATCCTCCGGTAGCCATAGAGACCATTTCTTTACTGGCATTTTTTTTTTTTTAAATCATGAAAACGAAAAATGAGAAAACTGATCACAGCCCAACCCCCCCCCCCCCCCCCACTCCCCCACACACATGCACACACACACACCCACACACACCCACACGCACCCACACACGCACACGCGCACACACGCACACACAGGCCTCACCAGTCTGATATAAGGCCTTGAGTGCTGCGATGTCGGACAGGTCCTCTGCTCTGGCTCGACACAACCAGCGGTTATAGCTGCAGGAAGAGGACAGGACGAGGACAGGAAGAGGACAGGAAGAAGACAGGCAGAGGACAGGACGAGGACAGGACGAGGACAGGACGAGGACAGGAAGAGGACAGGATGAGGACAGGACGAGGACAGGACGAGGACAGGCAGAGGACAGGCAGAGGACAGGACGAGGACAGGACGAGGACAGGACGAGGACAGGCAGAGGACAGGCAGAGGACAGGACGAGGACAGGCAGAGGACAGGCAGAGGACAGGCAGAGGACAGGCAGAGGACAGGACGAGGACAGGCAGAGGACAGGCAGAGGACAGGCAGAGGATAGGCAGAGGACAGGCAGAGGACAGGACGAGGACAGGACGAGGACAGGACGAGGACAGGACGAGGACAGGACGAGGACAGGAAGAGGACAGGAAGAGGACAGGACGAGGACAGGACGAGGACAGGCAGAGGACAGGACGAGGACAGGCAGAGGACAGGCAGAGGACAGGCAGAGGACAGGACGAGGACAGGACGAGGACAGGACGAGGACAGGACGAGGACAGGAAGAGGACAGGAAGAGGACAGGACGAGGACAGGACGAGGACAGGCAGAGGACAGGACGAGGACAGGAAGAGGACAGGACGAGGACAGGACGAGGACAGGCAGAGGACAGGCAGAGGACAGGTTACAGCAGCGCAGCGTTGGACCAATACTATCAATCACACAGAGCAGGATCAGACTGAGAGGTTAGGCTAGGGTGTGGGGAGTAACGTGAGGTTAGGGGTTAGGGTTAAGGTGTAGGGGTTAGGGTTAGGAGTAGTTCTGAAACACAAAAAAGGGGTCCAGGGCACTCCAGGGAATTCTAACATCATGAAAATGCCTTTATTAACATGGCGGCATGCTTATAGTAGACTTAGAAACCTCAGCGGGTTTTAAGGTTAGGATGTAGGGTGTAAGGTTAGGAGGTAGGGTGTAAGGTTAGGATGTAGGGTGTAAGGTTAGGATGTAGGGTGATGGTGTAGGGTGAGGGTGTAGGGTGTGGTGTTAGGGTGTAGGGTGTAAGGTTAGGGTGTAGGGTGATGGTGTAGGGTGTGGTGTTAGGGTGTAGGGTGTGGTGTTAGTATGTAGGGTATGGTGTTAGGGTGTAGGGTGTAAAGTAAGGGTGTAGGGTGAGGGTTAGGGTGTAAGGTTAGGGTGTAGGGAGATGGTGTAGGGTGTAAGGTTAGGGTGTAGGGTGAGGGTGTAGGGTGTAAGGTTAGGGTGTAGAGTGATGGTGTAGGGTGTAAGGTTAGGGTGTAGGATGAGGGTGTAGGGTGTGGTGTTAGGGTGTTGGGTGAGGGTGTAGTGAGTGTAGGGTGTGGTGTTAGGGTGTAGGGTGTAAGGTTAGGGTGTTGGGTGTGGTGTTAGGGTGTAGGGTGTAAGGTTAGGGTGTAGGGTGAGGGTGTAGGGTGAGGGTGTAAGGTTAGGGTGTAGGGTGTAAGGTTAGGGTGTAGGGTGTGGTGTTAGGGTGTAGGGTGTAAGGTGAGGGTGTAGGGTGTAAGGTTAGGGTGAAAGGTTAGGGTGTAGTGAGTGTTGGGTGTGGTGTTAGGGTGTAGGGTTTAAGGTTAGGGTGTAAGGTGTAAGGTTACGGTGTAAGATTAGGGTGTAGTGAGTGTTGGGTGTGGTGCTAGGGTGTAGGGTGTAAGGTTAGGGTGTAAGGTTAGGGTGTAGGGTGTTAGTTTAGGGTGTTGGGTGTGGTGTTAGGGTGTAGGGTGTAAGGTTAGGGTGTTGGGTGTGGTGTTAGGGTGTAGGGTGTGGTGTTAGGGTGTAAGGTTAGGATGTAAGGTTAGGGTGTGGTGTTAGGGTGTAGGGTGTGGTGTTAGGGTGTAAGGTTAGGGTGTAGGGCGCATGGTGTTGGCTCACTTCCTCTGGTGCTGTTTCTGCACCGTGGCCTCAGACTGCTGGCCCTGCAGAATGAGTTTGCGCTGTTTGTCCACGTCGCCCTCCATCCGAGCGAAGGCGTGTGTGCCCACCAGGCCCAGGTCCGAGTCCAGGCTGTCATCCTTCTCACACTCATCTACAGGTCAGAGCGTTTAGATTAACACCACATACCGTACGCGTCAGTGGCTCACCTCTGATAAACGTTTCTAACTGACCCCATCGGTGCTCTCTTCACATGCTAATGAGCCTCTGTGCTGCACAATAGAGTGTCTAAGAGGAAGCAGGAAGAGAAACCCCCCATGGGACCTTAAATCTGAACAAATATGACCGGTAGAGAACAGCGTGAGAAAAATTATTCTTGATCCCGAGTGAATCGGGCCATGATCATCACATATGACGATCAATTTAAAACATGATTGTACCGATCTCGGTTAACTGGCAAGTTACAGTAGCTAATATTAGCTAGCTGACATTACACTCGTTTAACACTCACCAAAACCTGGTAAAGCCGATCTCACAGGCCAGCTCTTACAGATCTAACTAACTCTCCTTATGCATTCCTGCTGCTCTCAACATGGCCAGATTAATAGTGATTTTCACCCCTTTTAATCCATTTAAACTTGTTCTGGAACATCTGCTTTACAGCAGCAACTGCTTGACTTGCAAAATCATGTTTTAAATTGACAAACATATGTGATGGTCATGGCACAATTCAAACGGGATCAATCAATTATTAGTTTCTCGCCGTCCACTACGGAACATATGAAGACATGTACAGTAGGGCAGTAGCAACACAGAGAAACGTGTTTTTCCTGACTCGGAGATACCAGCGTGGGAACAGGTCTCCCCTGCGGTCAGAGCACCTGCTCCCTGCTGGAGCCGAGCTGGCCAGCTGAACACACTGACCCTCACCCCCAAACATGAGGTCACACAGCGCCTTGCCCAGTGGAAAACATCTTGCTCGAGGAAGACATGGCTAGTTTAACAATTAGGCCTGCCCCTCATGTGTTCCACAGTGAGATCCATCACTGTGTGTGTGTGTGTGTGTGTGTGTGTGTGTGTGTGTGTGTGCGTGTGTGTGTGTGTGTGTGTGTGTGTGTGTGTGTGTGTGTGTGCACGCGTGTGTGTGTAATGTTCCACTGGCTGTGTCTCTATGGTGATCTAAAGCAGGCCGATCAGGGTGGTTTTTACCAGGTCATACAGCTGCTGTGCGGAAGTGAACAGGCTGGTTCCTGATAGCAGTGAGTCTATTATTACCCTGTGATATTGTTGATACAATACTTCAACCTTTTGAAGGGGAAGTTGCTATGGTAATATTATTGGAACCACTGCATGTCAAAGCATTTATGCTACGATTAAATAAGGATTATCTCAAAACATAAACAATTGTGAATCCGCAATAGCTGTGACCACGTACGACCTGAGCAGGCTACAATCATTTGCAATCCGGCTCCATCTTCTCCTCTCTTGTCTAATTAGTGGACTAGTAACAGCTGTGGTGATGCTGTGGCATGGACAACAGCAGCATTGCACCTTAAAGGAGTAGTAAAGGGAAAAAGCATGTTTAGCCCTGTTTTAAGGTTACTTATGATCATATACAATGGTTCAGATCAAAACGTTGACAAAACTAGCACTTTTGAGAAAAAGTCTGATAATTGCTCTACCACCATTTTGGTCATACAATGGAAAAGACAAAGACAAGAAGCTCACCGAGGGGGTAATATATATATGAGTTTCTTGTCTTTGAAATTGAGAGTTTAACATGTTTTTTGAATGATTTTTCAAGATGCCCACCCACATCCACTGTATGACCAAAACGGTGGTAGAGCAATTATCAGACTTTCTCAAAAGTGCTAGTTTTGTCAACGTTTTGATCTGAACCATTGTATATGATCATAAGTAACCTTAAAACAGGGCTAAACATGCATTTTGCCTTTACTACTCCTTTAATATTTTTGGGGACCGACAGATCAACCAACCAACTGACAGAGCGAGCTGCTGGTCACAGCTAAAAAGATGAAATGGGCAAATTATGGAAAAATCAAATTCGCCTATTTCATTTTCACCAAAATGCTTTAGCATCTTGGGTCATAACAGGTCAGTGTTACCTGGATGTTCTCTGTGTGTGTGTGAGAGAGGGGTCAGTGTTACCTGGATGTTCTCTGTGTGTGAGAGAGAGGGGTCAGTGTTACCTGGATGTTCTCTGTGTGTGAGAGGGGTCAGTGTTACCTGGATGTTCTCTGTGTGTGTGTGAGAGAGGGGTCAGTGTTACCTGGCTGTTCTCTGTGTGTGAGAGAGAGGGGTCAGTGTTACCTGGATGTTCTCTGTGTGTGTGTGAGAGAGGGGTCAGTGTTACCTGGATGTTCTCTGTGTGTGAGAGGGGTCAGTGTTACCTGGATGTTCTCTGTGTGAGAGGGGTCAGTGTTACCTGGATGTTCTCTGTGTGTGAGAGGGGTCAGTGTTACCTGGATGTTCTCTGTGTGTGAGAGGGGTCAGTGTTACCTGGATGTTCTCTGTGTGTGAGAGGGGTCAGTGTTACCTGGATGTTCTCTGTGTGTGAGAGGGGTCAGTGTTACCTGGATGTTCTCTGTGTGTGTGTGAGAGAGGGGTCAGTGTTACCTTCCAGGACCCCCGGCTTCTCAGCGATGCGTATCTGTCTTTCTGGGACCACCGGCTCTCCGTCCGAGTTCCCTATGTCTGCCGGGATGAGAGGAAGGCTGGCGCGCTCCTCTTCCTCAGACCGGGGGTAGTACAGGGGCAGGAGCTTCCTGTACACCGGCTGGAGGACCGCACGCACACACATGCAAAACTTTGATTGTACACATTCACAAAGTCATGTAGACCAAATGAACAAAACTGGGACACAGCCAGTGACACAAACACACACAGACATGGAATGGAAAAAAAGAAGACGCTCAACAAAACAGCATCATCCCAGAAAACATCAGCTGCCCTTAAACGACCCGAGGCCGGGTCAGCCGTGGAATGGCCAGATGGCCAGCGCTGCCCCGGGTGACGGGCGAGCGAGGGACTGACCTCCTCCGCGTGGGACACGGCGAACACCACCGTCTCCATGCTGTCCCCGTGGCTCTCCAGGAAGCGCCGCACCGTCCCTGTCACACAACCACAGTCTTAACCAACCACCACCTTAACCAGCATGCCCATGACAACCACTACCCTGTCACTGTCCCATCGACATGACAACCACAGCGCTACCCTGTCACTGTCCCATCGACATGACAACCACAGCGCTACCCTGTCACTGTCCCATCGACAGGACAACCACAGCGCCATCCTGTCACTGTCCCATCGACAGGACAACCACAGCGCTATCCTGTCACTGTCCCATCGACAGGACAAACACAGCGCCATCCTGTCACTGTCCCATCGACAGGACAACCACAGCGCCATCCTATCACTGTCCCATCGACAGGACAACCACAGCGCCATCCTGTCACTGTCCCATCGACGTCTGGGTAGTAGGGCTGTCAAAAAAAATGAAGTTCAAAATTATTATTATTATTTTATTTTTTTAAATAAGTTCGAACCTAACGTTTTTTTTTTTTTTTTAAATAAGTTCGAACCTAAATTTGAGAGACAGACAAAGATTAAACAAATATTGTAATATTAATAAATAATATTATTTATCAAAAATTATGCAGCGATTTACATTAATAACAGAACATTTATAGGCTACAATTTATTTACGGGCAATAATCCAATAATCCAGACCCAGCACCTTATCGAAAGATGAAAGTTAACACCTCAGTGAGGGGTAACGGTGTTCACAGTACAATATTACAGTCAAGGGTTATTTTATTAAGCTATTATATTCATGAAACATCTGAACGAGCGTCTCTGGAGATGAGAAGCGGGGTGAATGTGACGCACTGGTCAGAGGTTCCATGTACGTCGTTCCTTCTGCACTGAATCATTTGGCTTACCTGCAAACAGCTCAGTGTTTCACAACGCAGGAACAGAATAGCGCATCTGCTTCACGCTGCCAATTATTGAGGAGAGTCATTTGTGCGTTTTTTTGGATGTCCAGAATTGAAAAAAAGTGCTCAAGGGAGTTTAGAGCTCTGGGAGTTAAATACTATGCATAACATGATTAACACTTCATATATTAATATTCATGAAAGAAATATCCTGTTTCCACTGCTTCATTACCACCAAGGAACATGCGTCACGGGTGGGCTGCAGGACCACGTTTACTGTGTCCCTGATGAATAATGAGAGCTTCTGTTTGTGGAGTGTGTGTGTGTGTGTGTGTGTGTGTGTGGCCACTGGCCTATAGAGGCGCTGCTGAGTGACTCTCTGGGTATATATGGCTTTGAGAACTACTGTAATTACTTGTCTTATGCTCCAAAAACTGGAGTACCCCGAAAAAAGACCTACAGTAGGTTTGCGCCTGGCAATTACACTTACACTGCGTTCTAGTGACACTAGAATGCAGCTACAGATTTCCACCTCCAAAACGTGGCTCCGGCCGCATCGATCCGCCTCCGGGTTCCAGCTGCGTTCTGGAGGTGGAAATCCTGAGCTGCCTTCTGGTGTAATAGGCAGATCTGTTCTAGTGTAATAGGCAGATCTGTTCTAGTGTAATAGGCAGATCTGTTCTAGTGTAATAGGCAGATCTGTTCTAGTGTAATAGGCAGAACTGTTCTAGTGTAATGGGCAGATCTGTTCTAGTGTAATAGGCAGAACTGTTTTAGTGTAATTGGCAGATCTGTTCTAGTGTAATAGGCAGAACTGTTCTAGTGTAATAGGCAGAACTGTTCTAGTGTAATAGGCAGACCTGGAGGCTTTTGTAAAAACGATAGTAATAGATCCCTATGACCTGTGGGGTGCCCCAAGGATCGATCCTAGGACCTCTACTCTTCAGCCTGTACATGCTGCCCCTTGGCAGTGTCATCACGAGGCACAACATTAGCTACCATAGCTACGCAGATGATACCCAACTCTATATTTCTGTAATACCCAGTAACTATAGCTTGGTTTACAGCCTTGTCAAGTGTATTACGGATATAAATGTATGGATGTCACATAATTTCCTCCAACTAAACCAGGACAAAACAGAAGTACTGATCATTGGAGAAAAAGCTGAAAGAGAGAAACTATCAGCACACTTAAAAACTCTGGAAATTGACACCAAATGCCAGGCAAAAAACCTAGGTGTTATACTTGACTCAGATCTTAATTTCGAAAACCACATCAAGAATATTACAAAGACATCTTTTTACCACCTAAGGAACATTGCCAAGGTGCAACCCTTTCTCTCTCAGGCTGACACCGAAAGATTAATGCATGCTTTCATCACAAGCAGGCTGGACTACTGCAATGCTCTACTATCAGGCCTACCAAAGAAAGCAATCTCTAAGCTACAAATGATACAGAATGCTGCAGCACGAGTCCTCACCAAGACTAGACGAAGGGCACACATCACACCAGCCTTAAAATCACTACACTGGTTACCTGTCAACTCTAGAATAGACTTTAAAATACTATTACTAGTCTATAAATCTCTCTACAGTCACGCACCAGAATACATTTCAGACATGTTTGTTAGGTACATGCCCAACAGACCACTCAGATCCTCAGGTACTGAACTTTTAACAGTTCCAAAAGCCAGGACCAAGAAACACGGAGAGGCAGCTTTTAGTTTCTATGCCCCCAACCTCTGGAACTCCCTACCGGACTGCCTAAGAAGGGCCGAAACAACGGAGGTCTTCAAGCGAGATCTCAAGACGTACCTTTTTGACCTAGCCTACAATCACTAGCCAGGACCTTGAGACACAGAAAGGCAGCCTCAAACCTACCTGTGAATCCTCTGTATACATTGGTGTTTATCCTGCTATGCACTGTTTGTATATCAAGTAGTGTACAGAAGCTGGTTACCCTGAAACAGGCTTGTTCTGTTCTGACAGCTGTGTTGCTTCAACAGTGTGCTACTAACCGTTTTCTGCCTCCCTAGTGCGTCTCTCTCTCCCTCCTTCTAACCAGGTCCAGTGGATGCCCCACTGTTACCCGCAGACCACCCTGAGTCCGATAGATACCCCTGTGTCAGCTGTCAGTATTTAGTTAACACACACACACACACGTACACACAGACACACATCAGTCCACATCCGGCTTAGGCCTGGACCTCTGGAATATGTAGAGAGTGGGTCGTATGCCCACCTCCCTTGTTCTCTGTAAAGCGCATTGTGTTGCCTCTGGGTATGAAATGCACTATACAAATAAAGCTTTGATTGATTGATTGATAGGGCTATACTGTAACGCTGTGTTCACTTCACATTAAACCAATCAAACAGGTGATTTACGAGTTAGAGTTATATAGTAGCCTATCTTGTGGATACTATAGTTTATATAAATTTGGAAATAAGAATAACAGGAGTCACGCAAAAAAAAGTGCAAGCAGATAATAATGTAGGATATAACTTAAACTGTATTCAATGTTTAGCCTACAGGTTAAGCCCCACAAAAAGTTGTAATTTCAAAGCATAACCCAAACAAGAGTTGACACTTCTCTCTTCAAAAAAAAGTAACTGGCAAAAAGTTAAAAAGTCTTTAATGAGATGCAGCTATATGCGTGGGTAGGCTCCCCAGCTCAGTTTGTGTTCCCCACCAGATAGCTCCTTCATCACACCTGTCTGAGCTTCCAAGCACTCCTGCCCTTTTCTTTAGGAATAATATTCTCTATTATTCTCTATGTAATCCAGGCCTTACACTGAAGTGAGTGAGTGAGTGAGTGAGTGAGTGAGTGAGTGTGAGTGAGTGAGTGAGTGAGTGAGT
This sequence comes from Borostomias antarcticus, assembly GCF_949987555.1. NCBI lineage: Eukaryota > Metazoa > Chordata > Actinopteri > Stomiiformes > Stomiidae > Borostomias > Borostomias antarcticus. Next base: position 8,261,364 of record NC_140235.1, read on the forward strand.
GAGTGAGTGAGTGAGTGAGTGAGTGAGTGAGTGAGTGAGTGAGTGTGTGAGTGTGTGAGTGTGTGTGTGTGTGTGTGTGTGTGTGTGTGTGTGTGTGTGTGTGTGTGTGTGTGTGTAACTTACTGAGGGCTATGTGTGTGGCGTCCTCCAGGGGGTATCCTCTCTTGGTCGTACTAACCACACAGAAACCCACAGACGCCATTGACTGCTCTCTGGTGAGACGCACAGGAACAACATCATCACATCTGTATAGCGCAGCACGGATTCTCACTCACTCACTCACACACTCACACACACACACACACACACTCACACACTCACTCACACACACACTCACACACACACTCACACACACACACACACACACACACACGCTTGCAATTGATCACACACAGACACATGCCCGTACACACACACCGAAACATTAGTAGTAAGTGTATTTCCTCAGTTCCTGAGCGCTAGGAGAGCACCTGGTCAGGTCTGTGTTGTCTTGTGTGAGGAGGACACAAACATGCTTGTGCTTTGACCAGACTTAATCTAATCAACACACCATCTGTGTCCCCACTCACACCCACCACAGCCAGACTGACCGACTGGTCACTGTCAAGCGCTCTGCAGCACAACCCACATCTCTGTAAGCGACTTTGGGTTACTGAAAAGCGCTATATAAATAAAATGTATTATTATTAACTCAGTGGATTGGTGGCTGAAGAGTCTAGTACTACTACAGCAACGCTACTCTACCGCTACTAAGTAGACAACTACGACAATGAAAGTAGTGATCTGATAGTGGATCCATGCGTCCCCCCCCTCGGCGCCTCACCTGGCCAACTGCAGGACGTTCCTGTAGCAGCTGTAGAGCGAGCTCTCGGCAGCGGTCCGGTACCGGGCCTTGTACTTGGGACCCACGGTGTGGATGATGAAGCGAGCAGCCAGGTTGAGGCCTTTAGTCATCTTGGCCTCCCCCGTCCGACATCCTGAATGTGGATGAATACGAGCACGAGTGGGGGAAAAATGGATAGGATTCATGCTGTGAGTGCAGAACTGGTACTAGTAGATGGATAGTGCTTATCTCTGCTTACTGCTTATCTCAATTGATCACATCAAATCCAGGGTTGCACTCAGTGGTGGCAATAAAAAGAACAACAACAAAGGACACCTAGCACCATCTTAGTGGCCTTATGGTTAGAGTGTCCGCCCTCAGATTAGAAGGTTCGGGCTTCCATCCCTGGCTGAGTCATACCAAAGACTAGGGCTGTATATCATCTTGGATTTCGCGATACAATACGCATCACGATACACAGGTCACGATTCGATACGTATCATGATACAGAGGTCACACGATACAATACGATACGATACGTATTGCGATACACACATCATTTACTGAAAGATTTTAAGTGTTCAAGACTGAAAACTGAATGGCTCAAATGCACTATATAGATAACTCAAACTCAATAACTGGACAGAGAGCTAGCTAATAAATATTTTACATTTGATATCCATGCTTTTTAAACTGTCAACATTGTAGTATTTATGGTTTTTCAAAATTATTTATATGTATGCTTTTTTAACTTAATATTGTAGAATATGCTTTTTAAACTGGATTTAAAATTTTAAATAAAAAAAAAAAAGATATATATATATATATATTAAAAAAAAAAAAAAAAAAGAATTTTTACAGCGCCCGGCTGTATCGATACTCCGGGCTGAAAGATCGATACAGTATCGCGAGACTACGTACCGCGATGCATCGTTGTATCGATACAATCCTACAGCCCTACCAAAGACTATAAAAAAAGGTACCCAATGCCTCCCTGCTTGGCACTCAGCGGGGGTTGGATTGGGGAAGAGTCCCTTTGACATACTAGCGTCATGTCCGGTGCGCATGAGTGCCCAGGCTGGTTGCTCTACCTCTCAGTCTGATGAGCTGCTCCCGGAGCTCTGGGCCTGCATGCTGCTGGATGCTGTCAGAGACGGGGTTCTTGTCCGTCAGAGTCTCGTTGCTGGTGTTCACGATGGCGGTGCAGTTGAGCAGGGCCACGTCGCCATTGCTGAAAGATCAGAAGGATTCTCAATTAATTTGGGTGGTTACAGTTTAGTTAATAATAACATCCTAGTACTTGTACTTACCTCTAATTAGTGGTTATTAATTACAATGGATTTATAAGCTCTGGATGTGATGTTTTTAGCCTATGATGTTTTTAGCCTCTCTTACTCTGAGAATGTAATTTAATGTAATTTATTGCTTTATAAATGTTCTTAACCGGTAGACAAACATACTCCAGGAGCTTGCTCTATCATCCGTTGAGAGGGGTCAGGGAAGATTTTTTTTACAGCTCACTTATCTGGCCCCCGGGTGATACTGTTTTTTTGCTTCCCTCTGGAATATGTAGAGGTGGGTCGTATGCCCACCTCCCTTGTTCTCTGTAAAGCGTTGTGTTGCCTCTGGGTATGAAATGCGCTATACAAATAAAGCTTTGATTGATTGATTGTTTATACAAATAAAGCTTTGATTGATAGATCGAAACAATCAATATGTTTTTCTAGTAACATAGGGCTAACTCGAGATCGCAAAGCAAACTGATATTGTTAGATTTAGGTTAGGTTGCATTTCTCAAATTGGGAATCAACCTCTTGGACTTTGTTCCAATGCCAACAGTGTAACTGCTCAAGCATGTGTTGTAAGTATTTGGTCACATGAAGCCAGAGACCTATGATCTCATGTGTTGAAAAGAATTGTGGGTCATTCCATTTCAGTTGAACCAGTGAAAATCCAGTTCAACACTCACTATCTCAGATCATGAAAATATTGTTTCTATCGTGAAAGATGGAGAATCCAAGTATTCCTGCAGCATGCATTATTAGAAATAAGCTAATTGATTAATCAGCAGCAGCATGTGATTTGGCCTAAATCAGTTTTGGCGTTGTACTACTAATTAAGAAAAATGTCAAATGTGCTCCCGTCAAAATGTTACGTTGCAGAAATACATGATTATGTTTAACTACAGAAACAATATTAGAACAATCTGAGAGGACGGGTGTGACTCTTTCACAACATGCTATACCAGGTCATTAGATTAGAGATCAGCACGCTCACCACTATTGAATGTGCCAAGGTGCCAGAAGACTGAAGAACAGTATAAAAGAAGAAGTGCACTGCACACTTCTGCATGTTTTCAATCAAGTGCCGTGCCGAGCTCTCGGTCACAAGACCTCCGCCAGGGCAAAGCGCCGGGGTGGGGACAGGCAGTGGGGCAAAGCGCTGATGAAGGTCTTGTGATTGAACGCTTGGCACTTGATTGATTACAGAAACTGGCCCGGACAGAACCTCCTTCCTTCATACAACACACCGACGCCTCACGCCGCCAGCATTGTTAAACACAGAGAAGCAAACAAGCAGATCTCATATTAGCCTAAACAAAAACAGCTGACACTTGTGGAGATGTTTATTCGGTAGGGCTGCCATCTAAAATGCACTAAAAAAAGCTTTAACCGAACAGCGTTTCTGTGAGAAGCTAAAGCTGATGTGTGAGCTGCTCAGAGGCAGAGCGGCGGTATGTGGGGCAGGAATGTGAGCAGAGCGAGGAGAGAGGTTTGGGTACAAGCATCTTAGTGAGGGGCTCCTGCCTGGGGGGAAGCTCTCGGGCTGTCATGTGCTCCACAGCAGAGTCCAGTATGAGGCTGTGTGTCCATGTGGGCTGAGGGCGGGGGGGGAGGACCACAGTAGCACAAGGAGCAGGAACAGGACCCCCCAGGACCAGCGGCTTTAACCTGAGAGCACGGTGACCTCTAAACCCTTAGCTGTGGTATTTCATACAAGGCTTAGAGGTCAAAGGTGAAGAATCACGATTCAGAATGAGCAAGATGGAGGTGCAGTGCAGGACAATGAGAGGAATCTCAAAATGGAGGGATGAAAAATGAGCAGGACCAAGAGAAGAAAGACACCATGAGACATACAGAGATCCAGAGAGGAGGAAGAGCAGCGACGACTAGAGGGAGGCTGTGCTAGGAGGCCTAGTAGGACTAGAGGGAGGCTGTGCTAGGAGGTCTAGTAGGACTAGAGGGAGGCTGTGTTAGGAGGTCTAGTAGGACTAGAGGGAGGCTGTGCTAGGAGGCCTAGTAGGACTAGAGAGAGGCTGTGCTAGGAGGTCTAGTAGGACTAGAGGGAGGCTGTGCTAGGAGGTCTAGTAGGACTAGAGGGAGGCTGTGCTAGGAGGTCTAGTAGGACTAGAGGGAGGCTGTGCTAGGAGGTCTAGTAGGACTAGAGGGAGGCTGTGCTAGGAGGCCTAGTAGGACTAGAGGGAGGCTGTGCTAGGAGGCCTAGTAGGACTAGAGGGAGGATGTGCTAGGAGGTCTAGTAGGACTAGAGGAAGGCTGTGCTAGAAGGTCTAGTAGGACTAGAGGGAGATGGTGATAAGTCTGGTGTGACTCACAAGAGAACGATCTTGCTGTTGATGTCCGGTCTGAAGGGGAAGGGGGAGGGGAAGGCCTTCTGGCTGACCAGACTGCCACTGTCGTCCCCTGGTGCCTCCTCTGCTTCAGGCTCTTCCTGTGCCCAGTCAGGCAGCGTGTGGATGTCCACGACCTGGGACCGCGCTCCCAGAGGGTCCATTCTGACAGCCTGCTGCTCTGGGCCTCAAGACTGCAATCCTCACTGCAATCAGAGCCAGAGGAAAAACTCCCATAAACCCCCAGTCAGAGAAACAGTCTGAGCCTCACACCATCCTTGCCTTGTTTCTACAACTAAGACTGTTGTTTAAAGAATACGATATGTTACTTGAGTATTCAGGTGGTATTTAGGTGATATCACAGACTTTGTCGCCTCTGACATCGCATGTAGAGCTGTTGCATTTCCTGCTTTCTAGGTACACATCAGATGTCTAGCCTAGGGTGTCAATGGAGTTCAAGGAGGTGGAGTTGGGTGGATTTAACGTATCCATTGCAGAATACTGACGTGTCGCCTTCTTAACAGCGTAAACAATGAACATAAAGGAATAAGATAATTGAGCAAACGTATTCCAATTCCAAACACTTTGTTTTCTGACAAAACACCAACCAAGTTATCCAGTGATAGGACGTTTTGCAGCCCGAACTACCAAAATCACCCAACAGTCCGCCTGCTCAGGTTCAAACAGAAGACCCTGCCTACAATTGACGGTCAAATTTTAGACAGCTTTGCTTTAGCACTATGCTAATTTGAATTTTGACGGATGAATTCACTAGTCCTTCAGAAAAAGGAAGTGAAACTTAATATCTTCATGACAAATGTAATTGACAGGGCTAACTTAGCTAGCTAAACGGCTAATAAAAACATATTTAACACCCACCTCACGACCAGCTTGCTCTCCTCCACGGCGAATCTAACGTTACAAAATTACCAAAAAACTACAAAATGCGACGACAAATTTACATACAGAGTGGAATATTGAGAGTCATCATACTCTCTCATCACCGCAGATATTGCTCAACTCGGTTTACATAGGCCCGTTCCGTCCGTAATGTTTACTACTGCCTGATGAAAGTCGCTCAGCCAGACACGACTCCACCACAGTGAGCGTGAGACGCGAGTTCCTGATCAGCTGACTCCAGACAAAAAAACCAATAGGGAGGGAAAGTGAAAACATGCGCCCCTAGCGGATTTGTTCCTATCGGAGAGGAGTTTCAATGTAAACTCCCATAGACCGGATTTTCTAATAATTACTACGAAGCCATTTCGGTGAAGTTATCAAAACAAAAAATTGTGAGTGTTTTTACATTAATAATCTACCAACTGTGAGAATTTCAAACAGTATTTCGCCTTCTTTCAAATTTTCGAAATTGCTCCATTCCTCCAGTCAAAGTCAATGGAATTTAAGAAAAATACGTTCATAATTCGGATTGTGATTGAAAATCAACTATGATCACCAGAATCAATAAAGTTTGTCTCCAAGTATTAAGGGATTTCGGTGGCGACCAGGATATAATTTTTCAAAAGACGTGTCTATGAGAAATCCCATTCATTCTCTCGGCGTTAGGAACGCTACCACTGGGGGACGATGAGATTACTTTCCCTCCCTAGTGAATGGGAGCATGACGTATGAGTTTACAATGAAAAAAAGAGGAGAGTTTACGAGGAAAAAAACTTTTTTGTGAGTTTCAATTTGATAACTGATAGAATTGGAATTTGATAAAATGTGTTAGCTTAGCTAAACAGTCTTCTAATAAGAAAGCTGTGAAAACTGTGAATGTCTGTACCTATTTTAAGATTTTTGTAGACTGACTTATGTCTGATTTGATGCCTTTTTATGTGACTTCTTGGTATTCATCAAGGAATCTAAAAATAATCTTCGTTTCATGTGTTCTTTTTCTGTTCTAATGAGTTATTTTTGTTTGCAGGTTGTTTTGTTTTTTAAGTGAAGTGAACGCATGGATGTATTAATAGAGCGTGAACAGAAGTGAGCAACCCAAGGCGTTGTGGGATAGAGCGGGATAGCGTGCCTAAGCGGAAGCAAGAAGAGATGTCCCATGGGGAAAATGCGTGGATGTATTAATAGAACACGAAAAATGTAGCTACGATCATGGAGGTATAGGCAACGATAGAGACTGTAGTAGCGGATAGCGGTAGTATTAGTAGTAGTGGAAGTAGAAGTTGCGGTTTTGTTTTCTTTATCCAACATAAAACACGATAGAATGACGCACGGTTGCAGTGTTATGAACTGCCGTAGCCGTAATCGCGATCAGCATGGGAAACGGATCGCTGGAGTACGATTTTTCAGCTTTCCAGCTTGGAAGCAGAACAGTGGAACCTATGTTTCAGAGGTAACAAAGACGCGTCGCATGTCATGGGTAGCAGCTGTGAGACGAGCAGACATCACCTTCTCCAACATTTCTCGAAATATGTTCGTGTGTTCACGGCATTTTCACGCAGGTAAGTTATAACCAAAACACCTTTAACTGTTATGTGATTACTGCAAGTATCTAAGCTGTCTTTGTTTTGGGTTGTTGCTACAGGGCTAGCCCTGGTCCAGGTCGCATATACCCCGGTATACCGTCCTGCCAGGAACCATTCATGAACGTTACCTTTGTAATCTGTTGCTGTTAACTCTCAATATGCAATCAGAAAAAATATGAAATCAATATGAAAGCTGTAACTATCAGTGAAGCGAGCAATCATTGGGCTGAAAAATCAAAACAAACCCACCAGAGAGATGGTTGATTTGGCCACACCAAATGTTTTTGCTGTTTGGTACATTCTTCAAAAGAAAGAACGCACTGGTGAGCAACACCAAAATGTATTGGTGTACAGAGCCAAAACGATAAACTGTGTCAGTGTCCAAATACGTAAGGATCTAACGGTATATATTGTACTTAAATAGCACATATCCACGTGTCTACTAGCCTGGCTTCGAATCGCTACCCTAATCACGTGATCTCATATACATGTGAGATCACGTGATTAGGGTCGCAAAGTCAGGCTTGTGGATACTCCATGGGCTGCAACTATCCACCTATTTCAAAAACTATCTTCACTTTGGTGAGTAATGAAATAATATTATCTGTAGATACAGTAATGTAGAAAAGTCAACGGCGCAATGAATGGTTCCTGGCAGGGCGGTATACTGGGGTATAGCCCTGAATACTATACCAGCATAGACCAGAGCTACTACAGCGGTAGCTTTGCACAACTATCTGGCTGGCTAGAACATAACTAATCAGAGAAATTCTGTGTGGTTTTTAGGCAAGCCAGCCTATGAAATGCTACAGAGTCATCCAGACTGGGTACCTTCATTACACCTCGGACACAAAGAGGTCAAAGCAACGCACACTGAGCGGTACGACCGGAGGACAAAGAGACGGCAAGCTCTCACTAGGAACAACACTGCACCTTCAACACCGCCGGATCTAGCTGGCCAGAGACCAGAGATGGATGTAGCTGCACTGAGGTCACAGATGGATGTAGCTGGCCAGAGATCAGAGATGGATGTAGCTGGCCAGAGATCAGAGATGGATGTAGCTGCACCACTGGATGTAGCTGCAGGACTGGATCTAGCTGACCAGACGTCAGAGGTGGGTGAAGCTGCACCGCCAGATCTAGCTGACCAGACATCAGAGGCGCATGAACCTGCACCAATAAACAACACTGGAGAACAGCAGGATTGCAGTTTTTGTAGCTGCAGGCGTGCCGAAATTAAGCGCTTAATGGAGGAGAACAGGACACTGATGGAAAAGCTCTCCCGAAGGAAGATGAATAAGCTCTCCCGAGTGAAGATGGAGGAGCTCTACCGAAGGAAGATCGATGAGCATTTCTTGAGAGATAACGACGCGAAGGTCAATTGCTACACCGGGCTTTCATGCTTTGCTGTTGTGATGGGTGTGCTACAGCTTCTTCCCTTCCCACCAAAGACAGGCCGCAAACGCAAGCTTTCTCCTTTTCAGATGCTCCTCTTAACCCTGATGCGTCTGAGGCTGAATCTGCCCATGCAGCACTTTGGCCACCTCTTCTGCATAGACCGAAAGACTGCGTGCGCTGCGTTCAGCAGCATCTTAGCTGCAATGTTTAAACACCTCAGCCCTTTGTTACGCTGGCCAGAGAGACCGTGCTTGCAAGGCAGCATGCCTCAACAGTTTGTGGAGGCTTTTGGCAAGCGTGTTGCGGTTATCGTTGACTGCTTTGAAATTAACATGGAGAGAGCTTCAAATCTGACAGACACACAGACATTTTCCCCCCACAAACACACGCTTACCATGAAGTACCTCATCGGCATCACACCACAGGGAGCTATCTCTTTCGTTTCCAATGGGTGGGGAGGTCATGTCAGTGACAAGCAAGTGACTGAGGATAGTGGCCTTCTTGAGAAGCTACTGCCTGGAGACTTGGTGCTGGCGGATGGTGGGTTTGATATCGGGGACGGTGTGGGACTGGTGTGTGCGGAGGTGAAACCCCCTGCATCCACAGGAGGGCGCTGCCAGCTGGATGTGGATATGGAGCAGATATGGCAGATGGTTCACCTGAAGAGCCATGTGAAGAGGGTGATCGGATCTGTACGCAACAAGTACTCCATACTACGTGAGACCGCACCAGTGTGCATGGTGCGAGCGTGTGAAGGCGAGCGCGTGACTGTCTTAGACAAGATTGTGACTGTGTGCTGTGCCTTGACTAATATGTGCCCTAGTGTTGTTCTGAGACCGTCTAGTTAAACTGCACACCTTTCACATAAACCCCTATACCTGACTGCCTAACATCCCACATGGGGTTCAAGCAATTACCAAAGAAGGTCTCAGGATTGGTTGGCTATTGAGGTCCCTAGAGTCAAAACTGAACTCGGAAAAACTGCTTTTAGTTAGCAGAGCATGGAATACATCTCAGGAGTTTTTTAAACTAGATGGACTCGATGATGGAGGTGTAGAATTGTACCATCATGGTCCGTGGCAGGTTGAATTTCATAAGCTGCCCCAGGCTAAATAAAGGTTAAAATAATAACAAAGAAATACCTGACTGCTTGCCATACTATCTGAGACCACACCAGTAAGCGTGGTGCTCCCGTGTGAAGGCAAGGCCTTGATTTTCCTAGACAAGATTGTTATGAAGTCATCTAGTTAAACCACATAAACTTTGACATAAACAATAAATGATGGAAAATGACTACTAGAGTATTCTACATCTCTTTATTTATGTAACATAATATTATTGCAATTGTTTCAGTAAATGTGTGAAGTTCACAGTATCCAATGATGTGCAAATACAACAGGTAAGAGAAGTAAAGAGGCAAATATACAAATGTCTGTGTGCAACATGGCAATTAAAATAAAAAAGGCAAATATAGTTGTTTGCCTTGGTCAGAAGTGTTGTCTAGAAGTCTACATCCGGCATGATCCGAACCACAACCCAGTATTGCTGGGTCCACATGACAAAGTCACAAAACCCAGACCCAGTCACAAAGATCTGTGTCTGTACTTGGCTGTATTACTTGTGTGTCTGCGCCGCTACTTCAATTCTAAGCAGGAGAGCCCCAATGTGTGTGCAAGACTCTGCTATGCCAGCCATGCATATGCAACACATGGCCACTGGAACTGAGGATCACCCATGGCCTGAATGGAGGTTCATTGAGAGTACAAAACATAAGACATAAATGACATTGAAATATGTATAAAATTAATATAATTGTTAAATAAAGGTTAAATACTAGACAGACTGTAATGGCCAACTGTGATGCAGTGAGTGACGATAACCTACCTTTAAGCAGTTTTTGATACTTTAGAAGGCTTTTATTTTGAAATGGCACATTCGAATGGCGGTAATCTCCACGAGTCAGATTGGGAGGGGGTGTACTACCACTCTGTAGCATATAACCCCTGGCATTATGGGTACTTTTATTTTAATCCTGATTTAAGCAGTTTTAGAGATTTAGGCTTTTATTTTGAAATGGCACATCAGAATCTCGTGAAACTCCACGGTCTCCTACCACTGTGTATCTTATGGCGCGTTCCAGGCAACCCGTAACTCGTGTTTTTCCGACCTCCTACACGTGAAAATGCTCTGGAATGGCAGTCAAACCCGTAACTTCCCACCTGTGAACTCGTACAGATCGATGCACTCCCAGTTGCCGGGTGGGAAGTTACGGGTTTGACTGCCATTCCAGAGCATTTTCACATGTAGGAGGTCGGAAAAACACGAGTTATGGGTTGCCTGGAACGCGCCATTAGAACCCGTGGCATTATGGGTACTTTTCTTTTAATCCTGATTTAAGCAGTTTTTGATACTTTAGAAGGCTTTTATTTTGAAATGGCACATCAGAATCTTGTGAAACTCCACGAGTCAGATTGGGAGGTGGTCTACTACCACTGTTTAGTATAGAACCTGTGGCATTATGGGCAGTTTTCTCTGAATCCTGACTTAATCCTGATTTAAAGGAGTAGTAAGTAAGTAAGTAAAAGTTTATTTGTATAGCACCCCTCTCAGCACGAATGCACAGAGTGCTTCACATAAGGTGCAGGTGACAAAAAGTGCATAGTAAAATAGATAACATACAACACAGTAAAACAAGAAAGTATACAAAAAGTGCATAGTAAAATAAATAACAAAACGTATACAAAGAGTGGGCAAATTCAAAGGCCCTTAAACTAGTACAATAAAAGAAAGAAAAAGACAGCAGGACCTGCAGGTGTGGCCTCAGCAGCAGTGCTCAAACGCCTGCCTGAACAGGTACAAAGACAATAAGCTCACGAGGGGGTAATTGGTGGTGTTTTGACATCAAATTCGCCACAAAGTATGAATCCTGTGAAGACTTTAGAAGGCTTTTATTTTGAAATGGCACATCAGAATCTCGTTAAACTCCACGAGTCAGACCGGGGACCGAGGGGGTCTACTACCACTGTGTAGTATAGGCCTAGAACCCGTGACATTTTGGGTAGTTTTCTTTTAGTCTTGATTAATCCCGATTTTAACCTTTTTTTTTTCTTTTTTTTTAAGGTGGACCGGATAATTCCAAATGGGTTCTGAGAAACGGGTTCTAACTTCAGCCTCGTCAAGAAGTACAAATATATACAGTATAAATATACTGGTGTGTATGTACTATGTATATATAGCCTACAGTTTAAATATGGATATAAATATTGCATCAACACAACGCATCAACGCACAACACATCTAGCTAACAATCGAACAGGACCTTTTTCTGAAACAGAATCCTATCCTTTCCCTTAGATTCTTGGTGAGTTGTTCCACATTGGTCTGGAATGATAGCCTGCTATCCAGCTAAATACCCAGGTATTTACAGAAGTCAACAATTTATATTTGCGTCCCCTGTAGAGTGTGAATACCTAATTAATACTGGCATCAGTCCAGTCCATGTTATTATTTTAGCGTAGCGCACGAGGGTAACCTACATATGGGGAGTCATATGACTTTTTTTTTTTTTTTTAATTATTATTAATGCAAAAGAGTGATACGTTGCCAACCTACACTCAATACACCTAGATTCAAAGAGGCACGTAATGTAGCCTCAATTCAAAGAGGCACGTAATGTAGTACGGCAGTTTGGCCACACGCTACTACACAGACTAAAGTAATGGATCGGATAGATATGACAACATTATCTACACAGCTTTGCGTTTAAACATATGGTCATGTTTTTCCGTATACATAATTATGGAAGAAATATGTTTGTTGACCCGGACGAAATTTTCGAACAAACAGATTCATCACTATTTTAACATAATTTGATTAATACTGTCTGACTCCACACACTTCGGAATCGTTTCACTGACTGGATGTCAACCACAATACCGACTAGCTAACAGTTTCCCCCAAGTAAGATAGACATTTGAGTCAAGTTACATAACAAACTGTTCGTGTTACGTTTAGTAGTCTGAGCTGGCACAACGTTAGCTACATGTCGATGTGTTTGCATGTGTGTTTTGTTCAAACGCGTTTAGACATGATGTTGTATGAGACAACACGTGGGTTCATGTGCTAGCTAGGTTAGCTAACCTACAGCAAACGTTACATTATGTCTTGGGAAGGCTACCTAGCGATTTAGTATCGGGTTGTGTGTTGTCAACATTAGCAGTCGGTACGCTAATAGACCAAAATGATCTCCTTAAAAGTTGTACTGCTCAATGTCGCGAGTTAACAGTCTACATGCATAGCTGATGTTTTCGATGCCCCGGTGTCTGTCTAGGCTACTACAACAGCTAGCACTAGCTAGCTAACGGTAAACAATCACGGTTGCTATACTGTGTTGGGGGAAGCTTATTCCGTGCCGTCGATTAACGTAACTAGATCCCGTTTTGTCGCCAGCAGTCGTGTTACAGATTTAATCATGCATCTCTCTCTCTGTTCTCAGTAGGTGTAACGTTGCTTGGCATTTCCTGGGGCTCGCTGCCATGGGGTTGACCAAGCAGTATCTGCGCTATGTGCCGAGCGCCGTGTTCGGGGTGATTGGCAGTCAGAAGGCCAACATTGCCTATGTCACCCTCCGAGGAGGCGAGAAGGGACGCTTTGTTGCCGTGGCCGCCTGCGAACATGTGTTCATATGGGACGTGCGTAAAGCTGAGAAGGTGAGCTATGAAGTGGAGGGAACAATGAGTGTTGTATGTCACTCTGTTAGGGTTACATTTATTATTTCATGGCAAATGTCATTTCTGCACACCTATCCCATCTCTGCTCCGTGTCTCCACCGGTCCCATCTATGCGCCATCTCCCCCTCATCTCCTCACCATGTGTGCACCTACCTATCCATGTCCCCACCACCTATCCATGTCCCCACCACCTATCCATGTCCCCACCACCTATCCATGTCCCCACCACCTATCCATGTCTCCACCACCTATCCATGTCCCCACCACCGATCCATCTCTCCACCACCTATCCATGTCCCCACCACCTATCCATGTCCCCACCACCGATCCATCTCTCCACCACCGATCCATCTCTCCACCACCTATCCATGTCCCCACCACCGATCCATCTCTCCACCACCTATCCATGTCCCCACCACCTATCCATGTCCCCACCACCGATCCATCTCTCCTCCTATCCCATCTCTCCTCCTATCCCATCTCTCCACCTATCCCACCTCTCCTCCTATCCCATCTCTATGAACCTATCCTCCTGTCTCTGTTTCCAGGTCCTCATTCTCAAGGGAAACAAACACGAGGTGACGTACCTGTGCCCCTCCCCTGACGGCGCCCACGTTGCCGTGGGTTACGAGGATGGCGCGGTGCGCATCTTCAGCCTGATAAACGGCGAGAGCAACGTCTCCTTCAGCGGACACAAGACTGCCATCACGGTCATCCACTATGACTCGCTCGGGGCCAGGCTTGTGACTGGATCCAGGGTAAAAAAAATGACATTTCTACTACACTTGTGACTCCTGCAGCGATGGATGGATGATTGTTGATTGATTCAATTTGTCCCTCACAGTTATGCAGCAGTGTTTTCCCCACTTGCAGATAGTCTATTTGCTGCCTACCTATCCATGTGTTGCCTCTCATTATGTTATTGTGTTTGATGAGCGCGGTGACCCTTCCAGCACTGACCAGTCTTATTTGGGTGAAGCAGACATCCCCTCCACCTCCTATACCATTGCACCAGCTGTGGCCACTCTAGACTCCGTTGCTCCCTTAAAATTGTCTAAAGCCTGTGCTGCTTCATCTAAACCACCACCTTGGTTTAATGACCGTGTCCGCTGCATCAGACATGTGGTTAGATGTGCTGAACGGAAATGGAAAGCTTCTAAGAAAGTTTAACAATATTGTAAAGGAAGAAAGATTGCAATATTTTTCACATCTTATTGCTGCTAATCCTCAAAACCCCAAGTTGCTTTTTAAGACCATTAACTCCCTGATCCACCGCCCTCCCGACTCCATTGAAGTCCCTTCTATTGAGAGATGTGAATCATTTCTATCTTTCTTTGTCAACAAGGTCTCAAGCATTAGAGCCCAAATCGTGCAATCCCGGTTCACTCTACCTCACAATGAGGTGGATCAGAGTTTTAATTATTTTCTTCTGGTATCCCAGTACGAACTTCTGAGGATTATTAATGGCATGAAAATGTCCTCCTCCTGTAAAAAATGCATTTTTTGACATAAAATTCTGAAAAAAATCACACTACATCTTGGATATGTTGCCAATGTTGTCACTTTTTATGAGGATGATCAGACATTGATTTGGCAAGAATTCGTAGGAACTGTATACAGAACTGTAAACAGTAAAACTCTTTGATGCGCTGTGGACTCAATTTTTCATATTTCAAAAATCTGAGGATCCTTTGGTAAGGACAGTCTGAAGATGCAGTATATCAAATTTGGTGTCAATTGAACAAAAAATGTGGGAGGATATAGGTTTGATAGGTTTTACAGTTTATGAAAAAATCAGTGATGGACTTCAAAATTCCTGCAAGGTCAGAGCGTATGAAAGTTTTGTCTCACTTGGGACTACATACACGTGGTGGTTTTACAATGATAGCACCTATGGCTGATATGATTTTTTAAAGTTTTAAACTTTAGACTGTTGCTGTAGCGCCACCTTCAGGTTTATTGACCTATAATGCAGGTTGAGGACTTTGGGTATAGTACTGGAGCTATGTGCAAAGTTTGGTGATTTTTTGTCCACGGGAAGTCAGACTTCAGTGGAAGATGGATAATAATAATAATAATATAGGCAAATACAATAGGGTTCCGGCAGCTACGCTGCCTGGCCCCTAATTACCCTTTCTGGCCAAAGCCTTGGAGAAAGTGGTATATTCTCAACTAATATCTTTTATGAATGACCACTCCCTCTTTGAGAAGTTCCAATCCGGTTTTTGAACTCACCATAGTACGGAAAGTGCACTGTTGAAAGTCTTAAATTACATTAGGATGAACTCAGACTGCTGTACTGTTTTGGTGCTATTAGACCTCTCTGCTGCGTTCGATACAATTGACCATTGCATACTAATTGATCAGTTAGAAAACTGGGTGGGCGTGACTGGGACTGCTCTGGACTGGTTAAAATCTTACCAGAGTGGCAGGACCTTCTCTATCTATTGGCAAGGTCTTCTCCAGCGGTGTTCCTCAAGGCTCGATTCTTGGCCCTTTACTGTTCTCCATCTACATGTTACCTCTGGGTCAAGTTATCAGAAAATCCAACATTTCCTTCCATTTTTATGCGGACGACACACATCTATTTATCCATAAATCCTTCAGACCTCTCCTCAGTCTCCTCACTCACGGCCTGCCTTGCAGACATAAGGTCCTGGATGTCCAGTAACTTCCTCATGCTAAACAAGGATAAAACTGAAGTAATGGTGTTTGGACCCAAAGCACACAGGGACTCTGGAACCCAGATTTTAACTTCCCACAGGTTGCAGTGTGCTCATGAGGCCAGAAATCTGGGAGTAATCTTTGACTGACCTGAATTTCTCCAATAATTTTAGCAGTATTACTAAATCAGCTATTGTTCAAATTAGGAATATTGCCAAGATTAGATCTTTTCTTTCATTTAGTGATGCACAAACCCTCATTCATGCTTTTGTCTCCAGCCATCTAGACTATTGTAATTCATTATTTGTAGGTCTGCCACAGAAATCCATTAATCGACTCCAACTGGTCCTTCTGTACTTGCACTGTGTATTTCTCTGTTTTTATGTCTGTGAAGCACTTTGTAAACCTGTTTTTGAAAAGTGCTATACAAATAAAGCTTATTATTATTATTATGAAGAAGAAATTAAGTGGGAAGGGTTTTTTCACTCACTATCAAGCCCAGTTATCACCTAGTTTCATGCCCCATTCAATGCACATCAGGGTGATTTGTGATATGACTATTTGTGTGTAATTTTCACCCTCCAGGATACAGATGTGATAGTCTGGGATGTTATCAATGAGTGTGGTCTGTACCGGCTGAAAGGACACAAAGACGCCGTCACACAGGCCCTGTTCCTCAGGGACAAGAACCTACTGGTCACCAGGTAACCCACCTGTCCTCACTACTGGTCACTGCAGACAATAGCTGGTTACCTTGTTGCACATTATGGATCATCTTCTTTGATGCCGTGCAGCTAAATTAGCATATCAGATCATTGATTACGTATCATTTTGATCTCTGGAACAACTTGCTTGTTGGAAACCCTCAGAGCCAAAGGTTCTGAATGGTAAAATACCAGGTGAGGAGTACCGGTGACAGGTTGTGTTCTCTCCAGCTCTAAGGACAGCTTTGTGAAGTGGTGGGACCTGGACACTCAACACTGCTTCAAGACCATGGTGGGCCATCGCAGCGAGGTGAGCCGCTACCCCTCCCTGTCTCCCACTGACTCTGGTTAGCCCCCGACACACACACACATGCACACACACACACACACACACAACCACCACCATCACCACCCTGTCATTGTACACTGGATCAAGCTGTTCCTCTGTAGGAGTTGAACACGGTCTGTGTGAACGCTGTCTCTGAACACTGTGTTGAGCACTGTGTGTGAACGCTGTCTCTGAACACTGTTGAGCGCTGTCTGTGTGAACGCTGTCTGTGTGAACGCTGTCTCTGAACACTGTTGAGTGCTGTCTGTGTGAACGCTGTCTGTGTGAACGCTGTCTCTGAACACTGTGTTGAGCGCTGTCTGTGTGAACGCTGTCTCTGAACACTGTGTGAACGCTGTCTGTGTGAACGCTGTCTGTGTGAACGCTGTCTCTGAACACAGTTGAGCGCTGTCTGTGTGAACGCTGTCTCTGAACACTGTGTTGAGCGCTGTCTGTGTGAACGCTGTCTCTGAACACAGTTGAGCGCTGTCTGTGTGAACGCTGTCTCTGAACACTGTGTTGAGCGCTGTCTGTGTGAACGCTGTCTCTGAACACTGTGTTGAGCGCTGTCTGTGTGAACGCTGTCTCTGAACACTGTGTTGAGCGCTGTCTGCTGTGTGTGGATTGGTTGTGTGCAGGTGTGGGGGATGGTGCTGCTGAACCAGGAGACGCGGCTGCTGACGGGCTCAGCTGACAGTGAGCTCCGGGCCTGGGACATCAGCTACCTACCGGAGGTGAGGACCACACCTGGGCTCCACACACCGCACACACCTGGGCTACACACACCACAACACCTAGGCTCCACACACCACCACACACACCTGGGCTCCACACACGACCACACACACCTGGGCTCCACACACCACCACACACACCTGGGCTCCACACACCACCACACACACCTGGGCTCCACACACGACCACACACACCTGGGCTACACACACCACCACACCTGGGCTACACACACGACCACACCTGGGCTACACACACAAGACCACACCTGGGCTCCACACACGACCACACCTGGGCTACACACACGACCAAACCTGGGATCCACACACGACCACACCTGGGCTACACACACCACCACACACACCTGGGCTCCACACACGACCACACACACCTGGGCTACACACACCACCACACCTGGGCTACACACACGACCACACCTGGGCTACACACACGACCACACCTGGGCTACACACACGACCACACCTGGGCTCCACACACGACCAAACCTGGGATCCACACACGACCACACCTGGGCTACACACACACGACCACACCTGGGCTACACACACAAGACCACACCTGGGTTACACACACAACCACACACACCTGGGCTACACACACACACGACCACATACACTTGGGCTCCACACACAAGGCCACATACACCTGGGCTACACACACAAGCCCACACCTGGGTTACACACACACGACCACACCTGTGCTCCACAAACGACCACACCTGTGCTACACACACAAGACCACACACACCTGGGTAACACACACGCGACCACACACACCTGGGTTACACACACAAGACCACTCCTGGGCTCCACACACAAGACCACGCTCAGTCTGTCTTTTCATTCATCCAGTTGGAATAAGTGTTGGACTTTCTATTAAAGATATGTTCTCAGTTGCTGCTGGATTGTGTCTGGCTCAGGGTACAGCAGTAGGAGAGCCCAAGGAGAAGAAGGGGAAAAGCCTCCTTGATGATGATGATGAAGAGGAAGGTCTAGAGGAGGGGCCTGAGGAGGTAACAACAAAGCACTTCTAGAATAGTTTCGTCAGATATACAGATATATACCTAACAATTATATGATTGTAGTCAGTAGTCTATTAATGTCATTTATTCACAGGCACAGTGCATGTATATTCAAGGTTGAGTATTGTCTACCTGCAAATTCACCAGCCACACTGGCAGTTCATCACAGTTAGAAGTGAAATAAAGAGAGAGCCAGTGACTACCAACCAAAGTGGCTGTTAGACTTAAACTTAACCGTTAATGCCACATTTTACCAATTTTTACCGGCATTTGGCATGTGGCACTACTTTCACACACCTGTCTGCATCTCTGTCTCTCTCTCTTGGTCTCTCTCTGTCTCTCTCTCTCTCTCCTCTCTCTGTATGTCTCTCTTTCTCTGTATATCTCTTTCTCTGTATATCTCTCTCTGTCTATTTCTCTCTGTCTTTCTCTCTATGTATCTCTGTTTCTCTCTCTCTGTCTTTCGGTCTCTCCACAGCGGCTCCTGACCTGTAAGAAGGCCGGCTCCATCTTGCGCGAGGGCAGGGACAGGGTCGTCTCCATGGTAACAGACGCCAAGGCCAAGCTTCTAGCTTGCCATGTAAGTCTGGGCATTTCCATTAGTGGGTCTCACTCTAATCAATAACTGACACATGATATGATATTGACGATGGTTGTCTTGTTTACGTCTGTCTCAGGGAACAGATGTGGTGTTGGAGGTTTTCACAATCCTCCCTGAAGAGCAGGTGGGGAAGAGAATGGCCAAAAAACTGAAGCAAGCCAAGAAGAAGGCCAAGTTAGTAGAGCACAGATCACACTGAGCACACCTTGGCAGTAGAACACAGATCACACTGAGCACACCTTGGCAGCCAGTATGGCAGTAAACAAACCAAACTAACCATTTTTCTTAAAGATTTTAAGTTATTGGAAACACAACCCCTTTTGGCTCTGCCTGATAGTCTTGCCACATAAATGTAACACCTGTTTGGTTTGATATTGATAAGAAGTTGAAGTGATATTTGATGTTGCTCACACGGTGTGTGTGTGTGACTGCCCCCTGGTGTAGGTCTCAGGTGAGTGCAGACGAGGAGGTCCCAGAGCCGGAGGTGGAGAGGAAGCTGGGGGATGAGATCCTGAGACTGACCACCATCAAAGCCTCCTCCAAGATCAGGTCAGTCTGGGACGGGAGACTCCGCTTCCCGCCTGTATAGGTTGTAGATCAAGTTGGTCAGTGCTGGACTGGACCTGGAGCTTCCACCACCACTCTCCTCCCTGACCTGGTAGCCTGACCTGGTAGCCTGACCTGGTAGCCTGACCTCCCTGACCTGGTAGCCTGACCTGGTAGCCTGACCTGGTAGCCTGACCTCCCTGACCTGGTAGCCTGACCTCCCTGACCTGGTAGCCTGACCTCCCTGACCTGGTAGCCTGACCCGGTAGCCTGACCCGGTAGCCTGACCCGGTAGCCTGACCCGGTAGCCTGACCTGGTAGCCTGACCCGGTAGCCTGACCCGGTAGCCTGACCTCCCTGACCCGGTAGCCTGACCTCCCTGACCCGGTAGCCTGACCTCCCTGACCCGGTAGCCTGACCGTGCGCTCTGACAGGTGGGTGGACTGCCTGCTGTGCGCTGGCGGGGAGCTACGGGTGGCGCTGCTGCTCCAGAACAACACGGTGGAGACCTACAGCCTGAAGACCCAGGACCAGAGCCCCGCGCCAGCCAAGACCGCCCGCCTCACCCTGGGCGGCCACCGGACCGACGTCCGCACGCTCGCCTTCAGCTCCGACAACATCGCCGTGCTCAGCGCCTCCGGGGAGACCGCCAAGGTCTGGAACAGGTGGGGCGGACGCCGCGCGCTCTCACACACTTGAATCTGGCATGGAGATTTTTACTCAGGACTTGTGTAACAAGTGGAAGATGGGAAATTTACATACAGTAAATATCAAATTCTTGTAGTTGTTGTAGCTTTGACACGCCCTGTATGTCTGAAGAGTTAATTTTTCAGAGTAATTCGAAGCTCGGTAGCCTCTAGTTGGTAACAGGAAGTTCCGCCTCTTGTCCCAGATCTACCCTGCAGGTAATCCGCACCATGGCCTGTGACTACGCCCTCTGCTCCATCTTTGTTCCTGGAGACAGGCAGATCATCCTAGGAACCAAGGTATGACTCTCTCTCACTCTCTCTCACACACACACACACACACACACACACACACACACACACACACACACACACACACACACTTCTATAAAGTAATATCAAACTCATACACACTGTCTTGTCTCCTGTCAGAGTGGGAAGATCCAAATCTTTGACTTGGCGTCAGGAAGTCTGCTGGAGACGGTCACTGCCCACAGCGGAGCCCTGTGGTCCCTCAGTCTGTCTCCCGATCAGGTCTGTCCCTCTGTCCGTCCCCAGATTACGTAGGTCTGTCCCCAGAGCAGGTCTGTCCCTCTCTCTGTCTGTCCCCAGACTACGTATGTCTGTCCCCAGAGCAGGTCTGTCCCTCTGTCTGTCCCCAGACTACGTAGGTCTTTCCCCAGAGCAGGTCTGTCCCTCTGTCTGTCCCTCAGCTCACCCCACTCTTGTTAATGTGTGTGTTTGATGTCTTTAGAGGGGGATTGTGACTGGAGGAGCCGACAAGACTGTGAAGTTCTGGGAGTTTGAGTTGATCACGGACCAAGAGTCTGCACAGAAGTGAGCACAGCGTGCAAAACAACAGCAGCATTGCGTTTGCTGAGCCTGCTGGGTAGTCTATGGCTGAGCCAATACCTGACAACCGCTAACAAAGCAGGATGACCATTCGGACCGCAAAACAGTAGATGTGAATGGATTGTGTGTGTGTGGTATACTCGTAGGAGACTGATGGTGAGTGTGTGTGTGGTGTACTCGTAGGAGACTGATGGTGAGTGTGTGTGGTGTACTCGTAGGAGACTGATGGTGAGTGTGTGTGTGTGGTGTACTCGTAGGAGACTGATGGTGAGTGTGTGTGGTGTACTCGTAGGAGACTGATGGTGAGTGTGTGTGTGGTGTACTCGTAGGAGACTGACGGTGAAACACACGCGGACGCTGCAGCTGGAGGAGGATGTTCTGTGTGTGAAGTTCTCTCCTGACCAGAGACTCCTGGCCGTCTCCCTGCTCGACTGCACAGTCAAGATCTTCTACACAGACACACTTAAGGTACATGGACACGAATACACACACACACACACACACACACACATACAGTAACCCACATGCACCGGGCACGTAAGTGTGATCACTACATCACAGCACTAGACCCACTGTCACACTACCTTTCCAGAGTTGATGGATACTTGAGTCTGTGCTTCCCTCCCCAGTTCTTCCTGTCTCTGTATGGACACAAGCTGCCGGTGCTCTGCCTGGACATCTCCCATGTGAGTAGAACAGGACGCACACAGTGGGCGGGGTCCAGGTTAAATGCATGTTTGGCTACCAATGGAACGTGGAAGAGAATGAATGTGCATTTTGGCGGACCAGGGTACGGTCATATTTGAGTGTTTGATTACTTTAATGTTATTTGTGTGTGGATGTTGCTGTTTGCTCTTGTGACTATGTGGATGTTGGTGCTCATGTTCTGATGTCGGTGCTCATGTTCTCATGTTCTCATGTCGGTGCTCATGTTCTCATGTCGGTGCTCATGTTCTCATGTTCTCATGTCGGTGCTCATGTTCTCATGTCGGTACTCATGTTCTCATGCTCATGTTCTCCTCTCAGGACAGCAGCCTGATTGCCACTGGTTCTGCAGACAGGAATGTGAAGATCTGGGGCCTGGACTTTGGAGACTGTCATCGCTCCATGTTTGCTCATGATGACAGGTAACACATGCCTCTGGTAGCATGCAGTCCTCTCCTGTAACAGGCCCAGAGACTACACCATTCACCATGTAGTCCTCTCCTGTAACAGAGACTACACCATTCACCATGTAGTCCTCTCCTGTAACAGGCCCAGAGACTACACCATTCACCATGTAGTCCTCTCCTGTAACAGAGACTACACCATTCACCATGTAGTCCTCTCCTGTAACAGGCCCAGAGACTACACCATTCACCATGTAGTCCTCTCCTGTAACAGGCCCAGAGACTACACCATTCACCATGCAGTCCTGTCCTGTAACAGACCCAGAGACTAAACCATTCACCATGTAGTCCTCTCCTGTAACAGCCCCAGAGACTAAACCATTCACCATGTAGTCCTCTCCTGTAACAGCCCCAGAGACTAAACCATTCACCATGTAGTCCTCTCCTGTAACAGCCCCAGAGACTAAACCATTCACCATGTAGTCCTCTCCTGTAACAGCCCCAGAGACTACACCATTCACCATGCAGTCCTCTCCTGTAACAGAGACTACACCATTCACCATGTAGTCCTCCTCTAACAGACCCAGAGACTACACCATTCACCATGTAGTCCTCTCCTGTAACAGAGACTACACCATTCACCATGTAGTCCTCCTCTAACAGACCCAGAGACTACACCATTCACCATGCAGTCCTGTCCTGTAACAGACTACACCATTCACCATGTAGTCCTCTCCTGTAACAGCCCCAGAGACTACACCATTCACAGCAGCCCTGATCCTGGGGCTCAAAACGATCGGAACGCCAAAGTTGGCCGGGGCCGATGTTACGAGCCGATGATCTAACGGGAGAGTGGACGACACGTCCAAGTTCCCTCTTTGACTCATCCCAGAAACATAGAAGATCACTGCAAACATGTTTGATGTTTCCAGCGGTGATTGGAGCCATCAGATATGAGCAGAGCGTAGCGTTCATCTTCACTCATCCTTCAGACAAGGCACTCGCGCTTTGACAAGTACAACTTTTTGTGTGTGTGTTTTTTTTACTTGTCCCACAGCTGAAGTCACTTGTCTGGAACTGAAAACTATGGATTTCGGGAGGTCTGTTCAATCATCAACCAATTTGACTAGACCCAGTTTGATGAGCAGATGAATCGAATCATTGTAGAATTGTAGCTGGCCAATCACTATAATTGTGTCTCAATTGAACTAGCACCTTCCTATCATTATGGAAAGTGGAGTTGAAGTGAACTCATAAGAGATCAGAGCGTATCAGTCTGGTGTGTATTAGCTAATGAAGCGCAGTCACCAAAGTGTATCATTGCTGCCTGATCTATTTCACGGGATGCGCGTCCTACACAATAACACACGCGTGTCTCGTAGTGTGTGATGACACGTCTTTGCTGAATTGTTGGAAACAATAATCTTTTAATGTGTGAGGCTCTCTGATCATTTTGAAAGCGTGTGGTGTGTGGCTATAAGCCCAGAGCCACCTGCTTATTGGATCAGCTCAGTCAGCCTGTTTGGAGTTGACCGTGTGCTGTTGAAGGACTTTGGCTACACAAGCTGGGTTTCCGTACTCTATTACTTCATCAACAGTCTAAGAAACCCGCTCCGATCGGCCGGCCGATGACATCACACCATCTGCTCTTTAATGTCACCCACTCATCTGTTGTTCTCTTTTTTTTCTTTCAGCGTCATGTTCCTCCAGTTTGTCCCCAAAACCCATCTGTTCTTCACCGCGGGGAAGGATAAAAAGATCAAGCAGTGGGACGCCGACAAGTTTGAGCTCATCCAGACTCTAGAGGTGACCTTCCTGGAACGCCTGACAACACTTCCTGGAACACTTGACAACACATCCTGGTTTCCATCACTAGACACTGTTTGAGTATTGGTGTACTGCGGTTTGTAATAAGAGGGATGAGCTACAAGACCAGGGCCGAGTCTCAATAGTCTGCAGTGGTCTCTTCTGTGAAATTTCCTTCTGCACTGCTGAACCGGTCAATCAGAACTGGACCAGTCAATCAGGATGCTCTCAATTAGGGTGCTTTCCCACTATCCTGGGCTAAAACCATGTTAGATTGTTGTCACCCTGGTATCATGTTTACTCCAGCGTTGACCTCTGATCCCTGGTATCATGCTTTCTCCAGCATTGACCCCTGACCCCAGCCTGTTTCTTTGCAGGGTCACCACCGGGAGGTGTGGTGTCTGGCCGTCAGCCCCAGCGGAGACCACATTGTGTCTTCGTCCCACGACAAGTCCCTGCGCCTGTGGGAGAGGACCAGAGAGCCCATCATCCTGGAGGAGGAGAGGGAGACGGTGGGTGGAGTTACCCCAGGAAAGGGCTCTGACCCCAGGGAGAAGAGAGGGGGGAGTTACCCCAGGAAAGGGTTCTGACCCCAGGGAGAAGGGTGGGGGGAGGGACCCCAGGAA
The DNA here is from genome assembly GCF_949987555.1 of Borostomias antarcticus. NCBI lineage: Eukaryota > Metazoa > Chordata > Actinopteri > Stomiiformes > Stomiidae > Borostomias > Borostomias antarcticus. Next base: position 8,286,122 of record NC_140235.1, read on the forward strand.
AGGGCTCTGACCCCAGGAAAGGGCTCTGACCCCAGGGAGAAGGGAGGGGGGAGGGCCCCCAGGAAAGGGCTCTGACCCCAGGGAGAAGAGAGGGGGGAGTTACCCTAGGAAAGGGCTCTGACCCCAGGGAGAAGGGTGGGGGGAGAGCGGATGGGCATGGATTAGGTACAAAAATCAAACTGGATTCTAACATCTCAAACTCTTTTTCTCAGGAGAGGGAGGCGGAGTTTGAGGAGGGCATGGCCAAGGGGGAGGAACCCGTGGTGAGTGGCGCTTTTGAGATCATCTCTGTTCAGCAAAATCTGTTCTTAGTGTTGCCTCATGGTAGTTTTAAATGGTGTCTCATGATCTACCAGCTGGTCGGTGGTGTCTCATGATGGTTTAACTGGTGTGTGGCAGGTTCCCGGGGAGACCAGCGGAGAAGCCGCGCCTGCCGGGAAGAAGACCATCGAGACAGTCAAAGCTGTGAGAATGAACATGACATAATCCTACGAGAGAGAGAGAGAGAATGAACATGACATACTCCTACGAGATAGAGAGAGAATGAACATGACATAATCCTACGAGAGAGAGAGAATGAACATGACATAATCCTACGAGAGAGAGAGAATGAACATGACATAATCCTACGAGAGAGAGAGAGAGAGAATGAACATGACATAATCCTACGAGAGAGAGAGAGAGAATGAACATGACATAATCCTACGAGAGAGAGAGAATGAACATGACATAATCCTACGAGAGAGAGAGAATGAACATGACATAATCCTACGAGAGAGAGAGAGAGAATGAACATGACATAATCCTACGAGAGAGAGAGAGAGAATGAACATGACATAATCCTACGAGAGAGAGAGAGAATGAACATGACATAATCCTACGAGAGAGAGAGAGAATGAACATGACATAATCCTACGAGAGAGAGAGAGAGAATGAACATGACATAATCCTACGAGAGAGAGAGAGAGAGAATGAACATGACATAATCCTACGAGAGAGAGAGAATGAACATGACATAATCCTACGAGAGAGAGAGACTGAACATGACATAATCCTACGAGAGAGAGAGAGAATGAACATGAAATAATCCTACGAGAGAGAGAGAGATAGAACATGACATAATCCTACGAGAGAGAGAGAATGAACATGACATAACCCTACGAGAGAGAGAGAATGAACATGACATAATCCTACGAGAGAGAGAGAGAGAATGAACATGACATAATCCTACGAGAGAGAGAGAGAGAATGAACATGACATAATCCTACGAGAGAGAGAGAGAGAATGAACATGACATAATCCTACGAGAGAGAGAGAGAATGAACATGAAATAATCCTACGAGAGAGAGAGAGATAGAACATGACATAATCCTACGAGAGAGAGAGAATGAACATGACATAACCCTACGAGAGAGAGAGAATGAACATGACATAATCCTACGAGAGAGAGAGAATGAACATGACATAATCCTACGAGAGAGAGAGAATGAACATGACATAATCCTACGAGAGAGAGAGAGAGAGAGAATGAACATGACATAATCCTACGAGAGAGAGAGAGAGAGAATGAACATGACATAATCCTACGAGAGAGAGAGAATGAACATGACATAATCCTACGAGAGAGAGAGAGAATGAACATGACATAATCCTACGAGAGAGAGAGAATGAACATGACATAATCCTACGAGAGAGATAGAATGAACATGACATAATCCTACGAGAGAGAGAGAGAGAATGAACATGACATAATCCTACGAGAGAGAGAGAGAGAATGAACATGACATAATCCTACGAGAGAGAGAATGAACAAGACATAATCCTACGAGAGAGAGAGAGAATGAACATGACATAATCCTACGAGAGAGAGAGAGAGAGAGAGAGAATGAACATGACATAATCCTACGAGAGAGAGAGAGAGAATGAACATGACATAATCCTACGAGAGAGAGAGAGAGAGAGAATGCTCGTATGATGGGTCTCCTGACCAGTGTGAATGTGAGAGAGAGATGGGCTTGTGTGATTTGTCTGTCCTGACCTGTGTGTGATGCATCTGTCCTGACCTGTGTATGTGTGCGTGTGCGTGTGCGTGTGCGTGTGTGTGTGTGTGTGTGTGTGTGTGTGTGTGTGTGTGCGCGTGTGCGCGCGTGCGCGCGTGTGTCCCCAGGCTGAGCGGATCATGGAGGCCCTGGAGCTCTACAGAGAAGAGAACAGGAAGACGGAGGAACACAAATATGCCTGCGAGTCAGCAGGGAAACAGGTACACAACTCTCTCCCTCACCATACCTGCAAACTAGTCGCCTTTCGGCTACAATCGCCGTTTTTTTGTCAATTGGGTCATTCATATGAATTGTGCAGATCCGGGGAGTTTTCCAAAAAGGGGGGGGGGGGTGAGGGGAGAGTGACTGCGTTTGATCTTCAGGCTAGAATAAACCTTATTGGATAATACTAACTGGTTAGCTTTGCATAGATATAAGAACAAACTTCGATGCTGCAAGCTAAATGTTATAGAGTAGTGGGTCAATTCAATTCAGAACGTGAAATAGTGACTAACCACAGCGGACGAGGGTATAAATACAGAACCTGTTGGATGTAACGTTGCTTGATCTCCAGAATAACGTCATGTCAACAGCGTCCAACATTCATTCCAATTGCGCGAGTTTTCTCCCAGGATCTCCTCATACAACGTTTTTTCATACAGCCCAAATATCTCCAAAGCTGCTGCTGCTAATCACTTGTTAACGAAATCTCTGATCAGCTGTAGTTTGGATATTTTTGCGGTTTAAAATTAGGATAGAGGACACTACTAGTTGGCCCTCAAGCAGAAATGAAACTTACGTTCGGTAGCTTTCTTTCAAGGAATTCCAAAATAAAAGTCAACGGAAAACAATTACACAACAAAAAACACAACTTTTTTTTTACTCACTTGGCATTGGTCCGAATGGTATACTGTATACTGAAGTATGAAGTCTACTGAATCTGATATATACAGAATAATATTTGGAGGGCCTATTCATCAGTTAATAAGTGATAATATTGGGCAACCTTAATCTAAAAATATGCAAGCAAAGACAGTGTCATCATATCGATACAATAATATGGGTAAGACCATTCTAAGAGGAGAAGTCGTTTTTTGTGCGTGTTTTTTTTATGTATCGGTATCGGCTGATCCTGAGGAAAATAATCGGTATCGGCCCAAAGAGGCAACAGGGAGAATAATGTGTAAAAAAGTAATTGTTTGGTTGCTTAAGTAAATAACCAACCTTTTATGAGATATTTGTTCTCTCTTTTTAGGGAAAAAGAAACATTGAAATTCTGATTAAAATGTTTCAACTGTGAATCTGGATATCTACATAATTGTATTTGGGGTTGTAATTTGGATGGATATACTATGCGCCTCGCAAGAGCCATGTATCTACTCTCACACAGAAATTCTAGTTGCAAAACGCTCCAAAAAGCGTCATTTGCATATTAAAATCACTAAAAATCTCTTCCGGGGGAGGATGCCCCTGGACCCCCCTACCATAACTTGGTTTTGGACCTTGTCACTCTTTTCACTCTTGGGAGTTTGCAGGTCTGCTCACTCACTCTCTGTCTCTCTCTCCCTCTCTTTCTCTCTCTCCCTCTCTAACTCTCACTCTCTCTCTGTATCTCTCCCTCTCTAACTCTCTCTCTGTGTCTCTCTCTCCCTCTCTAACTCTCCCTCACTCACTGTCTCTCTCTCCCTCTCTAACTCTCACTCACTCACTCACTCACTCTCTCTCTCTCTCTCTCTCTCTCTCTCTCTCTCTCTCTCTCCCTCTAACTCTCACTCACTCACTCACTCACTCTCTCTCTCTCTCTCTCCCTCTCTCCCTCACTCACTCACGTGTTCTTATTTTATTTTATGCTAATGTGCTTTTTCAATAATTTACACCTGGAGATGAATAAACTATTTCTCTGTTCTACAGTTGCCTCCACCCAAACCCAATCCCATCCTCATGGCCTTCGGAAATGTGACGGTGAGTAAAACCTTTTAGTTCACTCTGAGCCATCATACAACCCTAACTCTAACCACTCTGAACCATTATACAACCCTAACTGTAACCACTCTGAACCATCATACAACCCTAACTCTAACCACTTTGAACCATTATACAACCCTAACTCAAACCACTCTGAACCATCATACAACCCTAACTCTAACCACTCTGAACCATTATACAACCCTAACTCTAACCACTCTGAACCATTATACAACCCTAACTCTAACCACTCTGAACCATTATACAACCCTAACTGTAACCACTCTGAACCATCATACAACCCTAACTCTAACCACTCTGAACCATTATACAACCCTAACTCTAACCACTCTGAACCATTATACAACCCTAACTCTAACCACTCTGAACCATCATACAACCCTAACTCTAACCACTCTGAACCATTATACAACCCTAACTCTAACCACTCTGAACCATTATACAACCCTAACTGTAACCACTCTGAACCATCATACAACCCTAACTCTAACCACTGAACCATCATACAACCCTTACTCTAACCACTCTGAACCATCATACAACCCTAACTCTAACCACTCTGAACCATTATACAACCCTAACTCTAACCACTTTGAACCATCATACAACCCTAACTCTAACCACTCTGAACCATTATACAACCCTAACTCTAACCACTCTGAACCATTATACAACCCTAACTCTAACCACTCTGAACCATTATACAACCCTAACTAACCACTCTGAACCATTATACAACCCTAACTCTAACCACTCTGAACCATTATACAACCCTAACTCTAACCACTTTGAACCATCATACAACCCTTACTCTAACCACTCTGAACCTGTTGCCATAATAACCGTTGTCCTTTCTCTGCTCTCTTCAGCCCTCCCGCTATGTCCTAGACGTCATTAAGAAGGTCCGGTCCAGGTGAGACCCTCTCTTTTTTTTTCTCTTTTTTTTCATTTCAAACCTTTATTTCAACTTGTTAGACACTGAGGTTTCCCTCATTTGCGGTGTCGACAAGCTAACACAATCATACACAATCATAAACAAACAGTAATAAAGAACAACAGATCAATGTACAGCGTTACAGATAGAATCATTTAAAAAAATTGAAGGATGAAGTGCAAAGGCTAAGGGCCATAGATTTAAAGTCTGTCATAGTAGGAAGCACCTCAAGCTTTAAAGTCTGTTGGAGGGCGTTCCACGTACAGGGAGCGTCGTAAGCAAAGGCAGTCTGAACCAAGTCCAATGTTCACACGAGGAACCTTAAAAACGAGTCGATCTCGCTCTCGATCCCTCTGACTGGTCCCAGGCCATGAAGCGCATGAGGACATAACTATAGTGGGTGGACTCAAGCCTGTCCTTCGTCCACAGAGAAGCAGAGCCAGTTAAACAGTTGTAATTGAAGGGCGCTCCTGGACTGGTTCATCACTGGTCATTCTATATCTCTCTTGGCATTTTTAGACAGAGCTTCCACAGATTTGCTGCAAATAGGTCCCGCAATGGACCCACAATATCTGCGCTCTGCCCATTTAGATAGAGGTGTAATATTTCCGTGGCAGCTCTTTGTTTAGATAGCATTCTGCGCCTCCGCATTTAAAAGAGGCGTGAACAATCAGCAGTTCTTCAGTAGTCTTCCATGTTGGCGGAACGCACCATTCAGATGAAAAGGGGAGTCGGGCCGTTGCGGGAATATCACTACCTCAAAAGACGGAACGAAAGGGGGAAGAATCTGTTACACCAATCCGTGTCTGTTCAATTTAGACCAATGGCGAAACGTACGATTGGTGCAAGTACTACGTCTTAACAAGTCTGTCTGAATGACCCTTCTGTCTCCCTCTCCCCCCCACCCTCAGTGAGCTGGAGGTGTCCCTGCTGGTGCTGCCCTTCCCCTACGTCCCCGACCTGCTGGCCCTCTTCAACCGCTACGTCCAGGACGGCCTGGAGGTGGAGCTAGTCTGCCGCTGCCTCTTCTTTCTGCTCAGGTACACAGTCGCACAGTCACACAGTCACACGGGTACACAGTCAACAGGTGCACAGTAGGGCTGTAGGATTGTATCGATACAACGATGCATCGCGGTACGTAGTCTCGCGATACTGTATTGATCTTTCAGCCCGGAGTATCGATACAACCGGGCGGTTGGATTTACATTTTTAAATCCAGTTTAAAAAGCATATTCTACAATATTAAGTTAAAAAAGCATACATATAAATAATTTTGAAAAACCATAAATACTACAATGTTGACAGTTTAAAAAGCATGGATATCAAATGTAAAATATTTATTAGCTAGCTCTCTGTCCAGTCATTGAGTTTGAGTTATCTATATAGTGCATTTGAGCCATTCAGTTTTCAGTCTTGAACACTTAAAATCTTTCAGTAAATGATGTGTGTATCGCAATACGTATCGTATCGTATTGTATCGTGACCTCTGTATCGTGATACGTATCGAATCGTGACCTGTGTATCGTGATGCGTATCGTATCGCGAAATCCAAGATGATATACAGCCCTAGTGCACAGTCGCACAGTCACACAGGTGCACAGTCGCACAGTCACACAGGTGCACAGTCGCACAGTCACACAGGTGCACAGTCACGCAGGTAAACAGGTACACAATTACACAACCTCACAGATACACAACCTCACAGGTACACAACCTCACAGGTACACAACCTCACAGGTACACAACCTCACAGGTACACAACCTCACAGGTACACAACCTCACAGGTACACAACCTCACAGGTACACAGCCTCACGTACACCAGACCCGATGTGTCCATTACCCTGGTCCTGGTTCTGCTGTGCTCTGACTCTGTGTGATTCAGCCATGTTCTGGTCTGTGTCTCTAGGATCCACTTTGGTCAGATCTCCAGTAACCAGATGCTGCTGACCGTCATAGACGACCTGAAGACCAACACCATCTCCAGAGTGCGCCAGATTAGGGTGAGTTTACATGATCACAGACTCTTATATAAGAGTATATAATAACCCCCAGCCACCGGTCCCGTCTCCTACCGAGGACATGAAACCTTGTGAATATCTCCCATGTCCCAGGATGTTCTGGGGTTCAACAGCGCAGGGCTGCAGTTCCTCCAGAGGGAGCTAGAGAGCAAAGAGGACGTCATGTTCTTCGCAGATGCCACCGGTCGGCTGGACGAGAAGAGGAGGAAGAGGAAGAAGAGGGAGCGCGCTATCCTCACCATCGCCTGAATCTCTACCCCCTCCCCAACGTCATGAGCAGTACCCCAGGAGATTTACTCCTTACTCTGTACTAGTTTTGTATCTGAACTGTATTAAGATCCTGATGGGACATGATGCTGTTATTCAACGACACGCTTCGAATAAACCGCCTTCCTGAGTTCCTCCTGTTGAGCTGCCTACAGGCTTTTATATACGTCTTTAAATAAATAAATCATGTGCTGCTCCCAACCTGCAGTCAGGAGACGACGTGTGTGTGTGTGTGTGTGTGTATACAGCAGCCCCCATATGAAACACTCCTATAAAACCCTTAAATAGATGCGTTTCATGTGGGGCCTCTCCCTCCCTGCTCTTCCCCGCCCCGCACGCGCGGGGGCTGGACAGGGATGATTTAGGCCCGTTTTGTCAGGGGTCTCCTGTACTGCCTGGGGGAGTGCTTCAGGGCTGGACCCGGGCCAGACCGGGCCGGAGTGGGCTGTGATTCAAGAGCTGGACCGGAGCCAGGCCAGGCCAGAGTGGGCCATGTTAGCAGCAGGGAGGCGGGCCGGACCTGTCAGACCACCGGAGTCTCGGACCACCAGGACTCAGCCACTGTCCCACAAAGCACAGGGGACTGACCTTAAATTTGGTCAGCTACAGAGAGCTCTGGAGAGGGAGATTCAGGTTGACTTTACAGCCCTTGTAACCGAGGCTGAATTTATGCTGACGTTGCCTGGAGTATGGAGCAGATAAATTCAGAGGAGCAAGGGGTGAGTAGGGTCCCCGTGTGTCTCAGCCCGTCTCTGTTTTCAACACATATTTAGCTCAAATGCGGGCCGTTTACCTTTTTAAGAGGCGCAGCCGATACTATACATGATGTGGGTTTGGGTATGTGTTTGTAGCATAAGATTTGGACCATTGAGGGGTCGCTAATACTGTTGCACCAGCAGACGGCAGTAGAGATTGCTTGTGAAGCGCTTACTTCACCGCCTGGGTGTGACTTGCTTCATGGCAGACCTGTAACCCATTTGGAGTTTGCAGTATTTTACACCCACATCAAGCACTTCATTCTCTTCCCGTGTTTTTATTTCTTGGTCGTCCGGCGCCCTGACACCTTGACTTCTGTTCACGGTTTCATCTCACAGCAGATAAGCTGTATTTATACGCCATATAAAGGACCAGAAACTCTTTTAAGGCTGGGTTAGGTCCTAAAGCCATAAATGTCACCTATTCAAATTACATCCTTGAGCAAAAACACACACAACACCCTCTCACCCAAACTTGAGTATTACTGCAGCTGCAGCACCCACCACGGGCTCCAACACAGGTCCTCACACCCACCACGGGCTCCAACACAGGTCCTCACACCCACCACGGGCTCCAACACAGGTCCTCACACCCACCACGGGCTCCAACACAGGTCCTCACACCCACCACGGGCTCCAACACAGGTCCTCACACCCACCACGGCCTCCAACACAGGTCCTCACAGTGAAGGCTGATTGCAAGGCCTCATTTGGACTTATAAAACTTGAATAAGGATGTATTGCACATGGCACATTTTCTCTAATTTTCAATCGTACGATCTCAGTCTCTGCTGCATACCTAATCTAAAAGAGGGAAATCTTTTCTGGTGTTTTGGTCAACAAGTCCTAAGCGGTCCAGACCGCCCATAAGGATCACATCATGGGGAGTGTGAGTGAGATGTTGACATTGCTCCATTCATCTCGCTCACGAGCACTGGCTGCAGGCAGGCCAAGTTTAGGATTCATTTGGGCTCTATTGGCTTTTCTCGGACAACAGGCCAGTGTACCTCGAAGAGAAAACAGATCAGTTGCGTAGCCAGTGACTTTGATCAAGAAAATATACACACGCTAACTACACACTGGTCCTGTGTGTTCAGGATGAGAGAATAGCTGGGTAGTCATGTAGGTGTTTACCTGACATACTGTTAGTAGAAGTGTTCTGGGATGGATTGGTCTGGATTCATAACCTCACCCTTATTCAAGTTAGATTGGTCTGGACTCATAACCTGGCCCTGATTCAAGATAGATTGGTCTGGACTCATAACCTCGCCCTGATTCAAGATAGAACTACTACAATATTCTGCATGTGGCAGCGAGAGTAGGTATGACGTTATGTAGCCTACATATGTATGTACTGTACATATATGTACATGTAAGGAACAGCATGGGTATGAAGGTATATATGGCATGAATATGGTAGTATAACCTGGGTTGTGGCTTCAATGAGGTCTCACAAGTATCCCCATTCCACCTATATTCTGTCATTTTAATTGGTTAAATATTCAGATTGTTGTTAAGATGATTCAGATTCAATACTACAATGATAAAAGGTGAGATTATTACTACTGAACATGTGCACTAGGGGGCAGCATTGTCCTTTCCTAAAGCCTCCCCACAGCTCCTCAGAGGAGGCCAGCCTGAGTCCAGAGCCCCATGCCAGGCCTGTATATCCCCACACCTCCTTAGAGGAGGCCAGCCTGAGTCCAGAGCCCCATGCCAGGCCTGTATATCCCCACACCTCCTCGGGGAGGCCAGCCTGAGTCCAGAGCCCCATGCCAGGCCTGTATATCCCCACACCTCCTCGGGGAGGCCAGCCTGAGTCCAGAGCCCCATGCCAGGCCTGTATATCCCCACACCTCCTTAGAGGAGGCCAGCCTGAGTCCAGAGCCCCATGCCAGGCCTGTATATCCCCACAGCTCCTTAGAGGAGGCCAGCCTGAGTCCAGAGCCCCATGCCAGGCCTGTATATCCCCACAGCTCCTCAGAGGAGGCCAGCCTGAGTCCAGAGCCCCAGGCCTGTATATCCCCACAGCTCCTCAGAGGAGGCCAGCCTGAGTCCAGAGCCCCAGGCCTGTATATCCCCACAGCTCCTCAGAGGAGACACCAGTATGGAGTAAACCAGGCCCTATAGAAGCTTATGTCCCCACCACCTGTTCTGTTGTCCAGACAATAATGGTTGTGGTTAGGCTGGGTCCAATAGAGCCTGACCACCTATTCTAACCCTTATGGAAAAAGCCATCCTTACTAGCATATTGGAGCTTTTCTACTTAACTTCCTTTCTCTTTGCTTTGTAACCTTGTCAATAAAATAATAGCAAACTAGAAATGTTGCTGAGAGAGCACAGACCCCTGCCCCTGAATGCATTTTGTGTCTCTGTACCAAAATGTAATGGGTTGTAAACTGGCCCATGCTACACCCCTCTACCAAGTTTCATGAAAAGCGGTCTGGTAGTTTTTGTGTAATCCTGGTCTAAAGAATGAATGGAGGTGAATGGGCGGCAGTGTTTGGGGAGCTTGTGGACCCGCCCTGTGATTTAGACCCTCTCCAAAATGTAATGAGTTGTAAGTTTGCCCCTGCTACACCCCTCCACTGAGTTTCAGGAAAATCGCTTTGGTAGTTTTTGCATAATCCTGCTAACCAACAAACAAACCAAGAAATGGCTTGTGGACCTGCCCCGTGATTCAGATTGGCTCCAAAACGTTATGAGTTCTAAGTTGGCCCCTGCTACACCCCTCCACCAGGCTTCATGAAAATTGGTCTGGTAGTTTTTGCGTGATCCTGATCCAAAAAATGAATAGCGGTGAATGGACAGCCGTGTTTGGCCCACTCGTGGACCCGCCCCGTAATCCGTATTTGTTCCAAAATTTAATGGGTTCTAGTTCCGCCCATGCTACACCCTTCCACCAAGTTTCGTGAAAATTGGTCCAGTATTTTTTGCATAATCCTTCTGACAGATGATTGGACGGACGGACACAAGCCACATGCTGTCTCTGGGGCGGAGGTAATAGTGTTGCGGTTTAGAGATTTAACAACAACTGCTGAACAACAGTTGGTATTAGATCCTGTAAAATGAATCGGAAACAAAAAAAGCATAATTCATTTGAGTAGTATACTGAGCCAAAAAGCAAAGCTCTCGATCTACCGGTCTATCTTTGTCTCCACCCTCACCTATGGTCATGAAGGATGGGTCACGACCGAAAGAACGAGATCAAGGATACAAGCAGCCGAAATGAGTTTTCTTCGGAGGGTGGCTGGGGTCTCCCTGAGAGATCGGGTGAGAAGTTCAGTCATCCGGGAGAGACTCAGAGTAGAGCCGCTGCTCTTTTGCGTCGAAAGGAGCCAGTTGAGGTGGTTCGGGCATCTAGTGAGGATGCCTCCTGGGCGCCTCCCTAGGGAGGTGTTCCAGGCGTGTCCGGCTGGGAGGAGGCCGCGGGGTAGACCCAGGACTAGGTGCCGGGACTACATCTCCGCACTGGCCTGTGAGCGGCTAA
>NC_140235.1:8302612-8342612 GCF_949987555.1 Borostomias antarcticus
GTCCCGAGGGTGTGAGGGGACTCTGGTCTGTCTGTCAGCACACAGTCCCGGCTAATCCTTTAGTCAATGACCAGCAGACCTCTGGCTGGACAGGGCAGTGTAGCACACACACATGCACACTCGCACACACACACACACACGTACGCACACACACACACACACGCACACACACACACACACACACACACACACACACACACACACACACACACACACACACACACACACACACACACACACACACACACCAAAGCCCCCCTAGAACAAAGGGAGAGGCACTGACTGCTTCATATTAGTGTTTAATTAAGTTAAAGGCCTCTTCTCTCTCCTCTCCGCCATGCTTGCCTCTCCACAGACCAGTAAGCCATGTGAAGTCGTCTATTCTTTCATGGCTCTGAGCTGGCATTCCGATGGGCTTGGATCAGCGGCGCAGTGCCGGCCGCACCGGTCCCGGGGCCCTCGGGGGCCCCCACGCTGCCTCCGGCCACCGCCGATCTCTCACTCCTGATTAATTCAATAAAACCATTAAGCATCCCCCCCCACACACACACACCTCCCTGACGAGCCCCGAGGCGTCACTCTGACAGATCTCTGCTTAGCACCTTTATACGCAGCAGATAACCTTCTTTAGCGCCGGCTAAACAGAGCCAGGCTGCTCTCCAGAGGCTGCTGGCGCGGGTCTGACTGGACGTCTGACTGGACGTCTGACTGGACTCCGGGGAGAGGAAGGAAAACAGATGAGAATCTCTTTGAAACCTTCCTCTCCCTCGTCTTGTTTTATCAGCAGTGGGCGAGAGAGAGCGGTGTGTTCAGCTGACGGGGAGATAAGCACCATGTGTGAGATCATTAGATACGAGCTCTCGTGGTGTTCTAGAGCGTTTTTGCTCTCTCTCTCTCTCTCTCTCTCTCTCTCTAGCCCTTCTCTTCTTTTTAAACACCTAGCGTTACAGTAGGTTTTTAGCTCCTCTCGAGTAACATTTCATCTGGCTAACATACTGCGATGCTATAAATCTGTCTGAGACACACTGAGTCTGACCCAAACATCCACTCTGGTATACTACCCTGAGTCTGACCCACACATCCACTCTGGTATACTACCCTGAGTCTGACCCAAACATCCACTCTGGTATACTACCCTGAGTCTGACCCACACATCCACTCTGGTATACTACCCTGAGTCTGACCCACACATCCACTCTGGTATACTACCCTGAGTCTGACCCACACATCCACTCTGGTATACTACCCTGAGTCTGACCCACACATCCACTCTGGTATACTACCCTGAGTCTGACCCACACATCCACTCTGGTATACTACCCTGAGTCTGACCCACACATCCACTCTGGTATACTACCCTGAGTCTGACCCACACATCCACTCTGGTATACTACCCTGAGTCTGACCCACACATCCACTCTGGTATACTACCCTGAGTCTGACCCACATGTCCACTCTGGTATACTACCCTGGAAGCACGTTTGATTTCATTCCCAAATTACTGTGACAAAAAAATCTGTGAAGCTATATAAATCCTTCATTCATCATACTACCGTTAAAGTCCATTGAAAGTCTCTGTTGATTTAGACTCTCCGTATTTCATCTCAGCTAAGCTGAGAAGTGAAGAATTATGAGCACATAACTACCTTATTGAGGGTATTATGTTTAGCAAAGATAAATCAGGGGTTGGAAATAAAGAGATAAGACGGCTTCGTCTGGACAGCTCTGCTGTGGGGGGTTGAGAGGGGCGGGGCCTGCTCTGCTGTGGGGGGTTGCGAGGGGCGGGGCCTGCTCTGCTGTGGGGGGTTGAGAGGGGCGGGGCCTGCTCTTCTGTGGGGGGTTGAGAGGGGCGGGGCCTGTGGGGGGTTGAGAGGGGCGGGGCCTGCTCTGCTGTGGGGGGTTGAGAGGGGCGGGACCTGCTCTGCTGTGGGGGGTTGAGAGGGGCGGGGCCTGCTCTGCTGTGGGGGGTTAAGAGGGGCGGGGCCTGCTCTGCTGTGGGAGGTTGAGAGGGGGGCGGGGCCTGCTCTGCTGTGGGAGGTTGAGAGGGGGGCGGGGCCTGCTCTGCTGTGGGAGGTTGATAGGGGGGCGGGGCCTGCTCTGCTCTGGGGGGTTGAGAGGGGCGGGGCCTGCTCTGCTGTGGGGGGTTGAGAGGGGGGCGGGGCCTGCTCTGCTCTGGGGGGTTGAGAGGGGCGGGGCCTGCTCTGCTGTGGGTGGTTGAGAGGGGCGGGGCCTGCTCTGCTGTGGGGGGTTGAGAGGGGCGGGGCCTGCTCTGCTGTGGGGGGTTGAGAGGGGCGGGACCTGCTCTGCTGTGGGGGGTTAAGAGGGGCGGGGCCTGCTCTGCTGTGGAAGGTTGAGAGGGGGGCGGGGCCTGCTCTGCTCTGGGGGGTTGAGAGGGGCGGGCCTGCTCTGCTGTGGGGGGTTGAGAGGGGCGGGGCCTGCTCTGCTGTGGGGGGTTGAGAGGGGTGGGGCCTGTGGGGGGTTGAGAGGGGCGGGGCCTGCTCTGCTGTGGGGGGTTGAGAGGGGTGGGGCCTGTGGGGGGTTGAGAGGGGCGGGGCCTGCTCTGTCTCGGGGCACGGGACAGCCCAGGGTGAGCGCCACCAGCCGGTGGGGGGCTTCATTCTGAAGCTGCCTTGCTCACTGTCTGAATAGAGTATAAATTACACCCGTCTCATATGAGGGCGTTGTGTTCGGCAATTGTAAAAATAAAGTGTGTGTGACACCACTGCTGCTTGGGCTTCCTCTCGCTGCACTTGTGGCACATTCTTTGGAGGGTGGGTGAATATCTTTTTCAACACACTGGAGACGCTAGCGATGGATACACAACCCCAAGATAAAGAGAGGGAGAGAGAGCAGGAGGGAGAGAGACAGATGCAGAGAGAAAACAGGAGAGAGAGAGAGAGAGACAGACAGCGAGATATAGCAGGAGGAAGGGAGGGAGGGAGGGAGAGACAGAAAAAGGGAAAGAAAAACAGAGAGAGTGAGAGTGAGGGAGAGAGAGACATGCAAAGAGATAGCAGTAGAGAGATTGGATGTCCAGCCGTAACTCATGTCAGAGTTGAGAGCCAGGATAGGGTTAATGTATCAGAGCAGGGTTGAGAGCCCGGATAGGGTTGTGTTTTCACTTCCAACCAACTGACACTTAACCTATGAAGTGCGTGGACAGCTTTATGCGTCTGGGCCAGAATTTATAAGTGTGATCATTATCATTGTTATTTCTGCCCTCTGAACTCTCTTCATAACCAGGGCTGTCGCTGGTCGGCCCCAGCCTCTCTCTAGTCCCAGAGCCTCTGTGTTTCAGCCTCTCTCTAGTCCCAGAGACTCTGTGTTTCAGCCTCTCTCTAGTCCCAGAGCCTCTGTGTTTCAGCCTCTCTCTAGTCCCAGAGACTCTGTGTTTCAGCCTCTCTGTAGTCCCAGAGCCTCTGTGTTTCAGCCTCTCTATAGTCCCAGAGACTCTGTGTTTCAGCCTCTCTCTAGTCCCAGAGACTCTGTGTTTCAGCCTCTCTCTAGTCCCAGAGACTCTGTGTTTCAGCGTCTCTCGGTGAACCTGAGTGGGCTGTTGTGGGTCAATGTCAATGTCAAGTTTATTTATATATAGCATTTAAAACCCAGAGGTTTGCCAATGTGCTTTACAATAGCAATCAAAAAAGTAACAATCGATAAAAGCACACAATATAGCACACACATAGACCTGCACATAATAGACACACATACACAATGGATACAAACAAACAATCACAGTCAAACAAAGACCCATAATCTGTGAACTGCGAGAAAGAGGTGCCTAAGCACAGCCAAATGCCAAAGAAAATATCATTCATATTTCCTGGTGCCTGTTAGGAGGGTGGGTTGCAGGGTGGGAGGAGAAAGCTGTGTGGGATGGGGTGACCCATGCTGACATTTGGGCTTTTTGAGTGGCACACAACCTTCTGAGACCTTCTCCATCTCTTATGGTGGGTTGTGTGTTTCTGGTGATATAGAGGGGTTGAGTATCCAGTCATTTTCAGACTGTCCACAGGTCTTTTTTGGACCGTCCTCTTCACTCATCCCTCCAGTCCTGCACACAAATCATCTAATCAATATGATAGGGGGTAGCTAGTGCATGTCTTGTCACTCCGGCCCTCAGTGTGAATTCAGTCTTTAAAGAGACAGTACGCATGTAGCTTTTGCTCAGAAACGCCCCCACCTGCTGCTACGAGGGTCCATTCAGCTTATTATCCCATGAGCTTGGTTACGCTCACACTCCCAAACATCAGCTGCAGCACATCTGAATATGCATCTCAGCCAAAGAGTATTTTATTATATTATATTATATTATATTATATTATATTATATTATATTATATTATATTATATTATATTATATTATATTATATTATATTATATTATATTATATTATATTCTAATCTATTCTATTCTATTCTGTTATATTCTGTTATATTATATTATATTATTATATTATATTATTATATTATATTATATTATATTATATTATATTATATTATATTATATTATATTATACTATACTATACTATACTATACTATATTATATTATATTATATTATATTATATTATATTATATTATATTATATTATATTATATTATATTATATTATATTATATTATATTATATTATATTATATTATATTCTGTTCTATTCTGTTCTGTTATATTATGTTATATTTTATTATTATGTTATATTATATTATATTATATTATAGATCTCAGCACATGCACACGGTTTGAGCCAGGTTTGAGCCAGGTTTGAGCCAGGTTTGAGCCAGGTTGACTGTAGGTTGAGCGTTTTCTGGTGGCTCTGATCGACCGACAGTGCTGAGCTCACACACAGCGGACCGGTCAGCAGCAGCCCGATTCCCAACACACACGTTTGACCAGAGCCTGTGAAACACACACATTAAGCACCTGAGAATCCAAGAGAGGGAGAAGCAGATAGTGTAGGAAGGCAGAGCCAGCTGGGCGGGCGGTTGGAGAGAGGTGCGTTGAGGTCAAAGGTTAAAGGACCCCGCCTTCTGACAGAGCTCTCCACCTCTCTCTCCCCATCTCTTCATCTCCCTCCCAGAGAAAGGACAGCACACGGAGACGCCCGCTGCTGAGCTCATAAATTGTGGCTGGTGTGAAACAGAAGATGGCTTCCCAGCAGGACTGGGAGGTTTTTAGTTCCCCCCTGCTGCGACCGCAACGTGTCACCAAAGAAGTGTGGCTAAGTGTTTATGTGTGTGTGTGTGTGTGTGTGTAGCGTCCAGGAGTTTGTGTGTGTGTGTTTGGTTGCGTGTCTAGACAGTTGAATATAGAACAGAAGCAGTGAGGACTAATAAGCCTAAACTGTACTGGCCATTTCATGGACTGTTCATATTCAAAGTAATAATATCACAGTTACAGTGCAGTGGACTTGGACCAAGAAATCGTTGCCCTAGTTACCAAAAGTTCCATTGGTTCTGTTGAAAGGGTCCATAAGACCAGTTATGACTCCTGGCTCATAGTTCTGAGGGGGGTCATCAATTCATCAAGAAGTTGGGTTGAAGGTTTTGAAGGAGAGGGAGAAAAAAGCCGTGGGAATTCGCTGACAAGATTAATATGCAGTTGATGGGAAGGTTTTCACCACAGGGTGCCAACAAATAAACACAATTCAGGGATGCCATGCCCCATGTGGGGTGGGCCCGGCAAACGGACACCGCCATTCCCCAAATTCCACAGGGGTGATGCGGTGTCAGGTGTTCCCAGCCGCTCGCCCTCGCCCTCCGGGGACTGAAAGGTTACCCCCTTCTCTCAGAAACCAGCATATCCACGCACGATCAGGTCCTCCTGAACAGCTGCCGCTAATCTTAAATCCATGCCAGCCATAACATGATACAGATCATCCTGATACTCTGCTATCCGATACCAATGTGAAAAGGAACCGATTCCTTGAAGATACATCTAAATCAATTTGCCCACGCAACCAGCTTGCAATTCTGTCAGCGTCATGCCCCCAGAAGGACTGGACCCAAAGCTAACGACCTGAATCCACATGCTCGTCTGTAAAGGGTGAACAGTCTGCTTGTTATTCTGCTCCAACAGTTGTAGGGTTCAAATACGATAGAGTTTGTTGTTGATGATGTGGTAGTCAGCGCTTGTCTTAAGGCTGGTCTCAGATCAGATCAGGCTAACTGGGAGAGTGGAGGAGTCCAGCGCCGGCTCGGTCTCCCTCTGTTCCCAGACCGGGATCACTCCTGAGCTGTGTTTACTACCCAGAAGCCACTGGGACCGGCACATTGCATCCCTCTGTATTGCAGCTGAGCCACTTAACCAGCCCGGTAGCTCAACACCAGGCTCAGGCAGATAGATGCACTTAACCAGCCCGGTAGCCCAACACCAGGCTCAGGCAGATGCTATAGGATGCCAACCTGATTGACCAAAAATATCCCACTGTGAAATCGCTGTGCCGTGGGTCCAGGCAAGGGATGATGACATCACAATGTGGCATCCTGTTCCTCCAGAGTGGGCCATCGGGTGTCGCTGACGACGGCCGGTTTGGACACAGCGTGGGTGAGAACAAATGAGCTGCAGCCATATGGTCGCTGCCCTTTACCAAAGGCAAATGGGATATTTTAGGGGGGCTTCCAAACCAACTGGAGGCTCTAATTTGAGAGACAAGAGGAAGCAGAACTTGACCTGGGCGAAGTATGTTCCCTTCAGAGACCTTGAGTGGCCTGCTGGATCAGCTTGTTCTGTACTGTGCTCTAGAAAGGTTGATCCTGCCCCTCTGTCTATTAGTATCACAGCATGCCAGGCTTACCCACAACGCATCTGTGAAATAACAATGTAACAGATGGTTGTTCACATGGAACACACGGTGAAGAAGAAATAGGGAAATGGTTAAGAACACATAACAAATCCACTTAAGCTGATTTTTTGTAGGAAGGAGCTCAATCAGTAATCCCTCTTGATTTATCATAGCAATATAGCAATATTTTTAATCCTGGGAAAATCGTACATGCTGTAGCTTTAAATATATATTGACTGTCTGGCCATTAGTCTCTCAATCCTCAAGAGAAGATCAACACTCACTACAAGCCCCTTAAACACCCACATGAGAGAGCTACCCCAGTGTACACACTAAGCAGGACACTATGTGATTTATGTACCACTTGAGATTGGACAGTGAGTGGAGGACAGACAGGACAGGAGAGGGGGGGGCGGGGGGGACAGAGGCCAGTGTTCCAGAGGGTGGACCTGAGACCCAGTGGACCTGCAGCGTGGAGATGCCCACCGCATATTGATAGACAGTAGTTGTCTGTCTACATCAGACCTGCACAGCAGTGAGATACCTCATCACTCTCCCCAACCCCCTGGTCTAAGGCTCAAGCCACAGTGATATGTCTCCAAGTGCACATCCAATCCCTGGGGTTAAATTTAACCCGGAGACTGAAAGAGTGTTAGGGCCTGAGTTTGTCAGAGCTGTCACCGAGCTCCCCTCCTCACACCATTCTCCCATTGCTCTTCTCATTACCTCTCCTCCTCCTCGCTCTCCTTGTAGCCTGTCCTATCTCTTCTACCATCTCTTCTTCTCTTCTACCATCTCTTCTTCTCTTCTACCGTCTCTTCTTCTCTTCTACCGTCTCTTCTTCTCTTCTACTGTACCGTCTTTTCTTCTCTTCTACCATCTCTTCTTCTCTTCTACCGTCTCTTCTTCTCTTCTACCGTCTCTTCTTCTCTTCTACCGTCTCTTCTTCTCTTCTACCGTCTCTTCTTCTCTTCTACTGTACCGTCTTTTCTTCTCTTCTACCATCTCTTCTTCTCTTCTACCGTCTCTTCTTCTCTTCTACCGTCTCTTCTTCTCTTCTACCGTCTCTTCTTCTCTTCTACCGTCTCTTCTTCTCTTCTACCGTCTCTTCTTCTCTTCTACTCTCTTGCTATCCTTACTTGCTATCCTCTCTTCACTTGTATCGTCTTGATTTTGTTTCAACCCTCTTCTTTCCCAACGCCGCTTGTGTTCTGCGCCTCAAAGGGCTCGACAGGTCATCTTCCGGCAGGTCCACAGTTCCCCAACCAAATAACCCCCCAGCAGGGCCCCTCCAACCTTTGACCCCCCCCCCCCCCCCCTTCACAAGCTCGGACCCCCATGCTGTCTTCCAACAGATGCTTGTTGTCTGTCTGAGCATGGGAGACGTGTGCTGTATAGCCCAGGGCCTCGCTAACGCCTCTAGATTAACGTCCCTTTGTGAAACCCAGAGATAAGCGCTAGCCTTCATCCATTAGCCGTCCCTGTAGCATTAGCATGTTGTCCTTCCCCTCAGGGTGTTGCCTGAGGGAGAGCCAGCAGGGCTCGAAACGTTACCCTTGGATGTTTACTCAATAAAATACATTTTTCGGAGCTATACCAGAGATGCAGACTCCCCTGTTCAATTGCTGACGTGTCTCTGTCCAGCACCTGTTTTTCTTCGCTGACGTGCATGCCTAAACCCTTTTTCACTGTTGCCTGTTACAGCCCTTCAGTAACATTGGGATATTAGATTACAATATCGATGTCTTTGATGAGAGAATCAGAATTGAAGAGGTTATTTAGGAAAACAGGAGAAGAGGAACAGACTGTTTATGTAAACACCTCTGAGCTGTCAGTCAGTGGGTTGGGTATGGTGGGTGGCGGGAGGGTTGAGTATAATGTTCAGTGCTGGTTTCAAGGTCACAGGCCCGTGCCCCCCCCCAGTGGAGAGGATTGTAATAGCTGTGTTGACAGACAGGTCGGACCAGCTGTGACTGGCCACTCTGCTACAGAGTTTAACCCCTGCAGGGGCCCTAACACTGCTGCTCACAAACAAGAAATACAGAGAGTAAACAGAATAAATAAGAAGGAATACAGTGTTGAAAAGTGATTTGATTTTGTGGTCGCAGGGTGGCACACTGTTAACAAGAAACCTTGGGACGATACGCATCCTACAAAGCAATTTGTTGAGAATTTAGCAGAATGTCTGGCTGGTATCTCATACCTAGTAAGCAGCTCATTCCGTGGCCATCATGCGCTAAATTCTGCTTAACTCATAACACCTGGCTGTTGACAGTCAGAGCTCTCACAATTTTAATTGGACACACTCTGGAACTGGAGGTAGAGGCTAGGATTGGAGGCAGGGGGCTGGAGGTGGAGGTGGGTTAGGATTGGAGGCAGGGGGCTGGGGGTGGAGGTGGGTTAAGGCAGGGGGCTGGAAGTCGAGGTGGGTTAGGATTGGAGGCAGAGAGCTGGAGGTGGAGGTGGGTTAGAAGCAGGAGTGGGGTTAGTGAGCAGCTGGAGAAACACAGGTCACATGGGAGCAGGCTTTCCCTCCAAACAGCTGGGAAAACAAACCCTCGCAACCCAGCTACCCAGGCCCCGCACACTACCACCCTCTAAACCCAGACCCTGCACACTACCACCCTCTCAACCCAGACCCTGCACACTACCACCCTCTCAACCCAGACCCTGCACACTACCACCCTCTCAACCCAGACCCCGCACACTACCACCCTCTCAACCCAGACCCTGCACACTACCGACCTCTCAACCCAGACCCGCACACTACCACCCTCTCAACCCAGACCCAACACACTACCACCCTCTCAACCCAGCTACCCAGACCCCCACACTACCACCCCTAACCCAGCTACCCAGACCCCCCACACTACCACCCTCTCAACCCAGCTACCCAGACCCCCCACACTACAGTACCACCCTCTCAACCCAGCTACCCAGACCCCACACATTACAGTACCACCCTCTTATCCCAGCTACCCAGACCCCACACACTACAGTACCACCCTCTCAACCCAGCTACCCAGACTCCCCACACTACCACTCTCTCAACCCAGCTACCCAGACCCCACACACTACAGTAATACCCTCTCAACCCAGCTACCCAGACTCCCCACACTACCACCCTCTCAACCCAGCTACCCAGACTCCCCACACTACCACCCTCTCAACCCAGCTACCCAGACTCTCCACACTACCACCCTCTCAACCCAGCTACCCAGACCCCACACACTACAGTACCACCCTCTCAACCCAGCTACCCAGACCCCACACAGCAGACAAGGAAGCCTCGTATTGTAGGTCCCTACAGATGGATGTACCCAGACCAGGTCTATCTTCAGGAGCATGGTGCTGAGAGAGGGGTGTTGGTAGAGCACAGTGTTCAGAGAGGGGTGATGGTGGAGGACGAGACTCCTGGTGAGGATGAGACTGCTGGTGAGGATGAGGTTGGACCGGAGGAGTTCTCACACACTCGGGGCAGCTGAGCCTCCCCCTCAGAGCAGCGCCTCGTTTGATGGTCTGGTCCGTCTGGCGGCCTGTCCTCACGCTGACGGCCCTGAGTTACGGCCTGGCCACGCTCTTAGCAACCACCCCCTTCAGCGGAAAACAGTGAAACCCGAGCCCTGGCCACTGGGCATGTGTGTGTGTTTGGGAGTGTGTGGGAAAGTGTGTGAACGTGTGGGTGGCTACAGCATGTATGGATGCACCACATTTGCGTAGCATGGCCAGAATCCGTTTGAAGCACTGTCCGCACGGTCGAAGGAAGAGCTGTTTTCATCACCGAGGAGCGGTTGAAGGGGAGCGTTTGAAGGGGAGCAGTTGAAGGGGAGTGGTTGAAGGGGAGCGGTTGAAGAGCGGTTGGAGAGCGGTTGAAGGGGAGCGTTTGAAGGGGAGTGGTTGAAGAGCGGTTGAAGGGGAGCGGTTGAAGAGCGGTTGAAGGGGAGCGGTTGAAGGGGAGCGTTTAAAGGGGAGTGGTTGAAGGGGAGCGTTTGAAGAGCGGTTGAAGGGGAGTGGTTGAAGGGGAGCGGTTGAAGAGCGGTTGAAGGGCGGTTGAAGGGGAGTGGTTGAAGGGGAGCGTTTGAAGGGGAGCGGTTGAAGGGGAGCGTTTGAAGGGGAGCGGTTGAAGAGCGGTTGAAGGGGAGCGGTTGAAGAGGGGTTGAAGAGCGGTTGAAGGGGAATGGTTGAAGGGGAGTGGTTGAAGGGGAGCGGTTGAAGGGGAGCGGTTGAAGAGCGGTTGAAGGGGAGCAGTTGAAGGGGAGTGGTTGAAGAGCGGTTGAAGAGCGGTTGGAGAGCGGTTGAAGGGGAGCGTTTGAAGGGGAGCGGTTGAAAGGGAGCGGTTGAAGGAGAGCGGTTGAAGGGGAGCGGTTGAAGGGGAGTGGTTGAAGGAGAGCGGTTGAAGGGGAGCGGTTGAAGGGGAGCGGTTGAAGGGGAGCGGTTGAAGGAGAGCGGTTGAAGGGGAGCGGTTGAAGGGGAGTGGTTGAAGGAGAGCGGTTGAAGGGGAGCGGTTGAAGAGCGGTTGAAGAGTGGTTGAAGGGGAGCGGTTGAAGGGGAGTGTTTGAAGTGCATCGTCTTTGCGACTAGAGTGCTCATAAATTTTGCTAGTTAGAACAACTTTACATCCCAGCCTGTCAAGATTCCTCACAGAGCCCAAAGTCCCAGACAGTGAGAGAACGGGCCAGAAGGGGGATCCTTTAATAGCCAATGAAATTTGGGGGATGGGGGGGGGGGGGGGCAGAGATAGGGGCTGGCGGTCCTCGCCTCACACATCGTGTTTCTGTGTGTGTGTGTGTGTGGGGGGGGGTCATTAACATATAACAACATTGTTCACAGCTTATCAGAAAGTTGTGGTCACACCCAGGGCTGTCCACGGGTCCGGCAGCTTGACAGATCATCCTCACTGACAAAGACGGATGAAATCAGAATGTCAGCGAGGTGAAGAACGGGTATCTTTCCAGAACGCCTGATCTAAAATTAGGAGATGGGGCAGTGGTGGGGGGAGGGGAGGGAGGGGGGTGAAGCGGGATTTTGGGTGATTTTTTGGCAGGAGAGCAAACAGGACTAATCTCTCTCCCTTTCGCTCTCTGTAACAGAATTGTTATTTGCAGTCGGGCTGAAAATGCTTTTCATGGATGAATGTTAACTACGTGATGGTGAGTGTTTCCATCCTGCAGATTAGTGGAGTTAAGTGGAGATTTAGCGTAGCGCAGCATCATTCGCTTTAAAAAGAGAAACTTGAGAGCAACTGTCAGCATCGCCAGTCAATTTATAGCCCTCCTCCCATTCGTCCCAGTAAGTGATTCGCTGTGTAACCTTATCTGTCAAATCCACCCCCCTGAGGTCTGCCCCCCCCTCCAACAATATCTTCCCCATCTTATCACTCCTGCATATACCACACACACACACACACGCGCACACACACATACACGCACGCGCGCGCGCACACACACACACATACACATACACACTCACACACATACATACTGTATACACCCACACACACACACACATACACACACACTCTGACTGCCAGATCTGGACTCACTGATTCACCCGCTCCGCTCCGTACATCAAGCTCCGTGGCGCTGACCCCTAACCCTTCCCCTTCACCAGGCTTCAGGACTGAAACGTTTCACATTCAAACACACCTCATCTGGCCTCATCTTCCTGCGCCTGTCACAAATACAAACTGAAGTGTGGTCTGTGGTTAGGGTCTACTGTACGTCACTGTAGGTATGGAGGTTGGGTTAGGGCCTACTATACGTTACTGTAGGTATGGAGGTTGGGTTAGGGTTAGGGATGAGAGGTTGAAGCTGGTTAAAGCTGGTGATGAAGGTTAGGGACAGGCTGGTGAAGTGGTGAATGTTGTTCTAGTGGGTAGTCTGGGTTCGGGGCTAGGTACTGTATGGGTTGGTGTGGTGAAGGCTATCCAGTGGAAACAGGTGGTAGCACACAATAGTCTGAGTTATATTCATTGAAATTCTGTCTTTGCCAATGTAACAGTTTTCAGGCTGAAACGCTTTATATTTGGTTTAAATGGGTCTGCTTGACTCTACAAACCACAGTCCATTACGATCTCTCCCCTAGAGGCACAGGGCTTTCAGCGACTGCCAGGGATCGACATGTTCATCAGCAGACATTTGTTTTGTGTCAGTCTTGGTGTTGTACCACTTTGTGACACAAGTACACGTTTCAGAGGTCAGAGGTCAGAACGTTTTAAGTCAATTACTCAAGCTGCAGAATAGAGCTTTATTATCAAGAAACTGGGAATACAGTTCAGATTGAACTATCCCTTAAATGCCCCTTAAATATTTTTTTCACTACCCCTTAACATAAATAAAGATATATATAAATATATCGTATATGCATGTGCTGATATACAATAAGTATGCTGATAGTGAATTAATGTATAACAACTGAAGATTAAATAATGAATAAAGTTAAAGGCGGAATAAAGTGGTTGAACGTGACACATGCCAGTTATCTTTAGGTGACATAGAACGGAATATGCCCATCAATTTAGTTATTCAGTTATTTTTAAGTACTTTAAAACTCCTTTTATGCCCAATTGACCTTATTCACACGGCGGCCATTTTGCTCTTACGTCACGCTCAGGGTGGGAGAATGCGGAAGTATCCATAGACCAACAGTACAAGTTCGTTATAAAAATAACACTTCAAGATTCAAATTAGTCAGAAATAACATCCAGAATACACTACTGGAATTACAAACTCATGATTACTGGACTCTGATTGTTTTTCATCGCGGTAGTTTTCATGTTATGAAATACATAGGAGCGCATTATCAGCTCATTCCCGTCCATGTATTTCATAACGTGAAAACTACTAACCTAGCTAATTCAATTCAACATTATCCTTGTGTCATAAGATTACGATTAGTTATTAGTTATTAGTTAATGGTCACTGAAACAGTCAACGTTTTAAATGATAGTTGCTTATCTACAATCTATCATTGGTGAGATGTGGAAATCATTCACAAGGATCTGAACTTACCGATGGATGAAGAGGTTACGGCGCAAAATTCCAATATCACTTTTTCCTAGTGGGCGGGCACGGGGAGGGTTCTTGAGACAGTTTGAGGCGAGGGGGAGTGACAATTTTGTAAGTCTGACAGACTTACAAGGGAGGGGAAAATGGCAGTTTAAAATTATATCATCAGTTCTCTAAAACTAAAAAAACAAATGTTACACTTCCAGAGTGTTCACACATGCCTCCAAGTACAAATACCATGCAAAACCCCAGAAAATCCGATTTTGACTGGAGCAACTCTTTAACAATAAGGTGAGATGCCTCTAGCCATTAGACATTTTTGGAAACCTCATTTTTAGGATCATGGTAGGGTCAGTCATTGTTGATGACTAGGAACTAATGTATGAGCCGGGGTGTGTTTGAGCGGTGGTGTGTATGAGCCGAGGTGTGTTTGAGCGGTGGTGTGTATGAGCCGGGGTGTGTTTGAGCGGTGGTGTGTATGAGCCGGTGTGTGTTTGAGCAGCGGTGTGGTCCGGAGGTTAGTGCAGCTCTGCTGTGCTCCAGATGTGCTGTTGAGCGATGGCTTCACGCCCTGAGCCCCGGACAGACGCGTGCCTCTGCTGTCTGACGACTGACACGGGCCTGACAGAAACCTGGCTGTTAGGCAGACACACCCGTGCAAATACACACATGTGCATACACACACACGTGCACGCACACACACACACACACACACACACACACACATGCGCACACACACGTGCACACACACACACACGTGCACACACACACACACACACACACACACACACACACACACACACACACACACACACACACACAGATTTCTGAGTGCACGTGTAGCCGGTGTGATATAGATCTGGGTTGTGTAGTTGAATGAACCGCCAGGACTCAATTGCCATGTTTGGCGACACAGAATGGAACAAACAGGCTCTCAGTTTCTCAGCTATTGTAGCTGGCTGTTTGCGCACTTACGAAAGAGCGTTGCGCATGAGGCAAAAGGAACAAAGAAACAGCACCTCCCCACCCAGTGAGTATGTACCCACCCGTATGCACATACGCATTACAATACACAAAACATCAAAAATAAAACTCATAACCCCTCACGTACCTGTACACAGAATGGAACAAACAGGCTGTCGGTTTCTCAGCTATTGTAGCTGGCTATAGCCTGTAACACAAAATGTGCACCTTTAGTATGGGAAGGTGCATACGAAGGCGTCAGTTAAGTGCTAACAGCTAGCTAGCGGTACAAGCTAGCTAACGAGATATCCAAAGTCAAGAAAATATTATAGTGAAAGAGAAGTAAGTATTAACAGAAATTACAAAAACATATTTACAGTAACTGTAGTTGGCGCATACCAACGATGGTAAGGCTTATTATCTACAGTAAAACAAATAAAAATAATCAGAACACAGGGACAAGAACACCTGTTGTTCGCGGCTTTCGAAAGAGAGGACTGCGGGAGAGGACTGCGGTGACAACAGTTTCTCCGGGATGGACTCTACCACTATGCAGTTATTGTACAATATCTCAGAAGCTACACCGCACAATAAAACCACTGCATATCTCAACGATGCAGAGACATATTAAAAGGGAAACATCAGAAAATAATATATGTAATTAATCAAAAGAAATAGCCAAATTCCCTACACTATGATCCAGTCCCATGTCCAAATAAGGTGCATCCTGTCTGTATGTGTGTGGGTGTAATGTGGATAAGGGAAAGGTGTGGTGTAATTATATCAACGTTCACTTTGTTACACGCACACACACACACACACACACACACACACACACACACACACACACGCACACACACACGCAACTACATGCTGTTCCTGTATCTTTGGACATATAAAGGTAAAACACACATATGTATCTTGCCTGGATCCTGTGTATGTGTGTGTGTGTGTGTGTGTGCGTGTGTGTGTGTGCGCGTGTGCATGTGTGTGGTCAATTCAATGTTTGCCCTTCCAGCTGCAGCATCACTGCAGTTAGTCAGCTTTTTGGCTCCAAAAAGTGCTTCTCCAAATAATGAAGGAATCTGGCCATCAGGAGGAGCGTGACCGGGGAGGAAAGGAGGGTCAGCTCGCACCCCTTCCCCAGCAGGATGCCTCCCTCATCTTCCATTGCATGTCACAACCTGGCCTAGATACAGGGGTCCATCCCGATCTAGCAAGCTCACTGCTTCGCTCCGCAATATCGGTCTGGCCTTCGCCCCATAGAGAGCGATTATGTGGGAGGGGGTACTTGCCTTGACAGACAAATAGGATTGCAAAATTCCAGGAATATTCAAAGTTGGAAACTTTCCATGGGAATTAACAGGAATTTATGGGAATTAACGGGAATTAACAGGAATTAATGGGAATTAACGGGAAATAACTGGGAATTTGGATGTTATTTATACCAACTGTATTTATCTTGTCAAAAACATACATACATACATACATACATGGAAGACTGCACTGCACATATGATGGATGAATGCACAGTACAGGGTTGAAATTCAACAGAATTTGCATTAAATCAGGTTTTAACCAAGATCATGCTGCAAGATCTAGAATTGCATTTTATGTTTTGTTCCCAACTAGGCTACATTTAAGTTCCCTGTTATAGGGGTGTGCGGTGGTGTAGTGGTCTAATGCATCTTGTTCTGGTGCAGCTGCCCACTGGGAACCAGTGGTCTCGCCAGATCCGAGTATGGCCCGATCCCAGAGGGAGTGGCCTATTGGGCCGTCGCTCCCTGAGGGTGGTTAGTTTGATCTTGGCTTGAGAGTTCGTCACACAACAGCAACCCTGTCTGGTGTTGGAATCATGGTTGTGAGCTGAGATGGTCATGGAGTTGTCTCTCCCTTTCACATTGCCGACCGGCCGGGTTGTGTGATGAATCGGGCCTCACACAAGAATTTACCTAGGTCCGGGTCAATTGGCTACCAAATTGGATGAAAGTGGGATAAAATCCTAAAATAAGTATATAAAATAAAATTTAAAAATGTAGTAAAAAAAACAAAACAGTTATAGGCTACAAAAAAGGTCAAAATTCCCGAGCTTAACTTCCCATGGTAAATTTCTGTAAAGTTTCTGGAAATTTACTGGAAATTTTCCACCCCTTTGCAGCCCTACAGACAAACACCTTCAGCCAATCAGCGTTCAGCAAACTTTTGCCAAATCCAGTCGGAAGAACGGCAAAAACTCTTTTCCACCGAGAAACTCCACTAGTGCATACTCTTGTTCTTGTTTAAGTGTTGTGATTAAGTCTATACTGCACTTATAGCTGCGTTTATTCTTCTAACGTTAATGTTACCACTCGTTGCTTCGGGAGCCGCCATGTTTGTTTAACGAGCAGCAGGGATACGAACCAATCAGGGGCTGCTTTCCACTGTGGTATGGAACAGCAGTTAAAAAGCAGTCCCTGATTGGCCCGGTATGGTCTGGATTTTGGGATAATCGATCTGGAGGAGGCGAAGGCCAGACCATTCTGCGTTAGTGAAACAGAATGTGAGCTCGCGAGAACGGGATGGTCGTACCAGGCTAGGGGACTGGTGGTCTCGGGGATTGATTATCTTGGGGCTGGTGGTCTTGGCGGCTGGTGGTCTTGGGGACTGGTGGTCTTGGGGCTGGGGACAGGTGGTCTTGGGGCTGGGGACTGGTGGTCTTGGGGACTGGTGGTCTTGGGGCTGGGGACAGGTGGTCTTGGGGTCTAGTGGTCTTGTGGCCAGGGGGGGGGGTTATCTTTTTCTCTCTGTAAGTTATTGTGTTCCGAGCTACAAAGCCTGGGTATATTTACAGCATGTAGACACGTGAAGGTCAGACGCGTAAAGTGGTCCTGATGACTTTCCCAAATGGCAGCTCCTGCAGGCCTGCAAGCCCCCCTAAATGCTGCTGGGAGAATTCTGCACTCAATCTGGGGACTAAGAATGGTATTTTTTGTAAATCTCTGAGTGATAATGAAAGTGTGGCGGGGTGGAGCAGGGGGCAGGCTGTAGGTGCTGCAGGGGCAGCCTGCTGTAGAGTTCCTTGATGATGGAAAAATGGGACAGAAAGTCGTTCTGAAGTCGGGAGTCAGACTATAAAGGGACGTCTGGAGCCCTGGAGTCGTGTCCAGCAAATAATTCACATTGAAAAGTTTTTTCCTGCTTAATTTTCAGTCTGGCAGCACTTTCCCCCTTGAATAATTTAGAGGTTGTTCCTTTAGGGTGGGGGTGGAGGGGGGGGGGTGCATGTGTATGAATCACACACAGGAGCCCAAGTGTTTGGAGAACATGTACGAGCAGCACTGACCTCTCATCTTTGTGTGTAAATGGCGCCTTCAGTCGTTTCAGATGAAAACCCTGGTGATTCCATATCCACCATAATTAATACCCATATGGTTCCAGACAAAAATGGATGGACCCCCCCCCCCCCCCAAAAAAAAGAAGAAAGAAACATAACATAGAATTGTTATAAATGTAAAAAAGGATGAATAATTATAGCTCATACGTATTGTATCTAAGATATTTCAACACTTTGGACCTGTTAAATGTTGCTTTGACGAACAGATGGAGAGTGCAGCGGTAGGACTTTGTGATGGAGAATGTCGCCCTCTTTCCTGACACTTACCCTAGTCTTGTAAAAGTTATAGCATGCCATTGTTCATACTCACCTGGTCTGACCACTGGGTGGTCTTAGCCCCCTGGGTGAAAGGTCACACACGTTAAAGAACTGACATCAGGCATACCATGTCTGTCTCTGCCCCTTGTCACTTGTTCTTAAGAATCAAACGGAGGCTGAAGACAGTATGGTGAATTATATATAGTATAAGTATACAGAATATAATAACTACTGACATAGAGGGAGAAAAAGGAGGATCCCATAGCAGTCTAGTTCCAAGCTGCCATCCTAAACACTAGTAAACTCAGAGTGAGGAGCGTTTTATGGTGAAGCTCACCTCCTTAGCGAGGTGGGGCACAGCCAGACCTTGATCATGTCCTCCTCCACGTCCCAACATTCAACATTTACTAGTGATTTGATGGTGGCCCTCAATAAAAATGATGCAACGCTGTGGCTTCCTGCTTTAACTTGGCTCCTCTGGTCAGAGCTCAAGATTTCAGTGGCAGCTGACAATGGCAGCCCCCCCCCCCCCGGGGACTGGTGGTCTTGGGGCTGGGGACTAGTGGTCCTGGGGCTGGGGACTAGTGGTCCTGGGGCTGGGGTCTAGTGGTCCTGGGGCTGGAGACACCCCCCCACACACAAACACACACACACACACAGCTGATAGCTTTAACAGTTCAAGCCCGGCTATGCATTTTTACAGTCTTTGCTTTCCAGGAACAGGTAGTGCAGAGAATCAGACTGGTGAGACTGGCCTGTCAATCTCTCACTTCTTCAATCACATTTTATTACCAGTGGCTAAAGAAATGTGTGTTATGCTAACACACTGTAAATATTTCCTTTGTAACTCAGACCTTTTTGGAACCCAGTACTACTAATTCACACTAATCTCTTCTGATATCTTTGAAGAGTACTTGTTGACCTGTAAAATGATTAAGAGTATTTATACAGTAGAAGAACCCAGGAACGTATAAGACACTGTAGCTAGCCCAGGCAACACAATAAGTCTGTCTCTTTTCGTTAGCCTCAGAACATGGCCGCCGTCTGTCAAGGTAACACTCAGCCTATTTAACAATGTTCCAGTGCCTGTCACAGCATCTCACCCCAGCCATTTAATACACTAGCCCCTGTCACACCATCACACCTTGTGTATTTACGTATTGCAGCTCCTCCTATGACAACATAGCACCCTGCGCACTGAGCTAGTGAGCGACCATGACTCTCCCAGCTTCTACAAGTCTGACAACATCACACCCCTCAGCATTCAGCAGTTGTCACCAGGCCATAGATATTACAAGGAGAGACTGAGGGGAACACATTATGCTGCAAGTGTGTGTGTGTGTGTGTGTGTGTGTGTGTGTGTGTGTGTGTGTGTGTGTGTGTGTGTGTGTGTGTGTGTGTGTGTGTGTGTGTGTTAGCCCATGTTTACTGCTCAGTATATGTTCTTAGCCATTAGACAAACATTTTCCAGGAACTTGCTCGATCGTCTCGTTGAGAGAGGTCAGGGAAGAATTTTTGCAGCTTACTTTTCTGGTCCCCAGGTGAAACTGTTTTTTGCTTCCCTCTGGAATATGTAGGGGGTAGGACCTATGTCCACCCCGCCATTTCTCTCTGTAAAGCGTGTTCCCTCTGTGTATAAAATGCGCTATACAAATAAAGTTTGAAAGTTTTGTGTGTGTGTGTGTGTGAATGTGCTTTTGTATGGGGTTCAGTAATTCAGGTTGTGTGTTATCTCAAGCACCGTATGTATTTGTATATTGATTGTATTCACAGTTTACAAAGATTTTTTCTTTTGGAAAAGATTCCATGCTTCCATGTCAAATATCATTTAAATGGCTGACTGACTTCTATTAAATAACTAAATAACCAAACTAAATCATTGTTTTGATGTCTTCCAGTCAGGATTTCGACCAAGGTCTTCAATGACATCTATTTAAAAACAGACAATGGCAGAATTCCAGTCTTAGTATTACTGGATCTCAGCGCTGCAGGGACTACTTTGTGTCTATAGGCAATTACAAA
Source organism: Borostomias antarcticus (assembly GCF_949987555.1). Taxonomy (NCBI): domain Eukaryota; kingdom Metazoa; phylum Chordata; class Actinopteri; order Stomiiformes; family Stomiidae; genus Borostomias; species Borostomias antarcticus. The sequence continues at coordinate 8,323,015 of NC_140235.1, forward strand.
TCTGAGCGGACAAAAATTACCTGTGGAATTCCCCAAGGCTCCATTCTGGGGCCTATTCTGTTTAACATTTACATGCTCCCACTAGCTCAAATTATGAAAAAAATACAAAATATGTTACCATAACTATGCAGACGACACACACATTTATATCACCATATCACCAGGGGACTATAATCCCATACAAACGCTGAGTAACTGCATTGAACAAATCAACGATTGGATGTGCCAGAACTTTCTTAATAAAATAAAAGTAATTGTCTTTGGAGCCAAAGAAGAATGATTAAAAGTCACCGCTTATCAGTAATGCTAAAAACCACAAACGAAGCCAGAAATCTTGTTGTAGTCATTGACTCAGACCTGAATTTCAACAGTCACATTAAGACATTTACAAAGTCAGCCTACTATCACCTGAACAATATATCAAGGATTAAAGGATTTATGTCTCAGCAGGATCTGGAAAAACTTGTCCATGTGTTTATCTTCAGTAGACTTGACTACTGTAACGATGTATTTACAGGTCTCTCTAAAAATCGATCAGACAGCTGCAGCTGATTCAGAACGCTGCTGCTCGAGTCCTCACTAAGACTAAGAAAGTGGATCACATCACTCCAGTTCTGAGGTCCTTACACTGGCTTCCTGTCTGTCAAAGAATTTACTTCAAAATGCTGCTGTTGGTTTATAAAGCACTGAATGGTTTAGGGCCAAAATATATTTCTAATCTGCTGCTACGTTATGAACCATCCAGACCTCTCAGGTCGTCTGGCACAGGCCTGCTTTCTGTCCCCAGACTTAAAACAAAACATGGAGAAGCAGCGTTCAGTTTTTATGCTCCACATATCTGGAACAAACTTCCAGAAAACTGCAGGTCTGCTGCAACTCTCAGTTCTTTTAAATCAAGACTGAAGACTTTTCTTTTTGTCGCTGCTTTTTATTAAATCAAATTATTCATTCATACACTGCACTGTAACTTTCATTTGTGTATTTTATTTTTCCTGAATTTTGTTTTAAAATTTTACTTTTTTGCATTTCATTTTATATGACCTTTTATGTGTTTCTTGCACTTTGTCTTAATGCTTTTAATGTCTCATATAAAGCACTTTGAATTGCCTTGTTGCTGAAATGTGCTATACAAATAAACCTGCCTTGCCTTGCCTATTACTGTACCTCCATAATAGTTATTCAATCTGAACAATAAGACCACAATGGTGCCAGTGTTATTTCCCAGGTCCCAGCTGTGCTCCATCAGACACATGGCCAGCCATGTCCACCGGGCCGGTCCTCTCCCAGCACACACTAACACAACACACACACACACACACCCACACACTAACACATCACACGGAAGATCCTGCTCACAGAAACTCACATTCAGTCACACAGCTGTCTCATTTAGTACTAAACAAACACATTTTGTCAAGCAGAAACATGCAAAGTATCGACATATTAACAGCTAGGCGTTTAACAAAATTGCACACAACTTGAAAAGCGTGCATGCATAAAGGAACCTGCACATACCCCCAAACCATGCAACATTGATTACCCCACTCTAATCCCAGACATAAGCTGGGCCAGAAGTGACACCTTAGTCCAGGGTTTAATTCTGTGCAATAACGGGTGTTAGACAAACACATGATGTAGCCAGTTGTTTGGGGGCAAATGGAGCAGTGATCATAAAGGCAGGGTTTATTAGCTGTTGCTTGATTTGTTCCTGCAGCCCGTGGAGTGAGCTGCTAAATCACTGTGTCCAGCTGTTCTCCCTGCCGGGGTCTCTGGGCGCACAGCAGGTGTATGGCCCGCTAGGCCTGTCACACACACCAGCTCACATAACAAATAATAACGGCCTCCACATACGGCCCATCCATCAGCGTTATGGCCCGGCCCACTGAGACCGACACTCACACACTCACACAGGGGTCTGCACACGCGCACTTGCACACACACGGACACGGGGACCCGCATATACACAGACACACACAGGCATGTGAGTACAGTACTACCTACTCTGGCAAGTGTGGACTCAGGGGTGGGGCGTACACACAGTCACAGCTGTTTACAAACACTAGATTTTATAAGTAAAGATTAGACAACACATTCTCTCTCTCTCTCTTTCTCTCACACAGACGCGCGCACACACACACACGCGCGCACACACACACACACACACACACACACACACACACACACACACACACACACACACACACACACACATACGCAAACACACAAGAGGGCCATCTATCATAGTTATGACCCAGATCCACTCAGAACTCCTTTTTTCTCTCTCTCAGCAGCCAGTGGATGACTCAGATCAGTGAAGACCGTTTACTACAACAAACACTGTTACTACACCAAACACTGTTACTACACCAAACACTGTTACTACACCAAACACTGTTACCACACCAAACACTGTTTACTACACCAAACATAATTTACTATACCAAACACTGTTACTACACTAAACATCATTTAATTTACTACACCAAACACTGTTTACTATACCAAACACTGTTACTACACCAAACATCATTTACTACACCAAACACTGTTTACGACACCAAACACTGTTACTACACCAAACACTGTTACTACACCAAACATAATTTACTACACCAAACACTGTTACTACACCAAACATAATTTACTACACCAAACACTGTTTACGACACCAAACACTGTTACTACACCAAACACTTTTACTACACCAAACATAATTTACTACACCAAACACTGTTACTACAGCAAACATCATTTACTACACCAAACACTGTTTACGACACCAAACACTGTTTACTACACCAAACACTGTTACACACCAAACACTGTTACTACACCAAACATCATTTACTACACCAAACACTGTTACTACACCAAACATCATTTACTACACCAAAGATCATTTACTACACCAAACACTGTTTACTACACCATAGTTTATTACACCAAATAACGTTTACTACACCAAACACTGTTTACTACACCAACCACTGTTTACTACACCAAACACTGTTACTACACCAAGCACCGTTCAAACACGGTTTACTACACCAAACACTATTTACTACACCAAACACTGTTACTACACCAAAGTTATTTACTACACCAACCATAATTTACTACACCAAACATAATTTACTACACCAAACATCATTTACTACACCAAAGATAATTTACTACACCAAACACTGTTTACTACACCAAACATAGTTTATTACATCAAATAACGTTTACTACACCAAACACTGATTAGTACACTAAATACTGTTTACTCTATCAAACACTGTTGCTACACCAAACACCATTTACTACACCAAATATCATTTACTACACCAAACACTGTTTACTACACCATAGTTTATTACAACACCAAACACTGTTTACTACACCATAGTTTATTACACCAAATAACGTTTACTACACCAAACACTGTTTACTACACCAACCACTGTTTACTACACCAAACACTGTTACTACACCAAGCACCGTTCAAACACGGTTTACTACACCAAACACTATTTACTACACCAAACACTGTTACTACACCAAAGTCATTTACTACACCAAACATAATTTACTACACCAAACATAATTTACTACACCAAACATCATTTACTACACCAAAGATAATTTACTACACCAAACACTGTTTACTACACCAAACATAGTTTATTACATCAAGTAACGTTTACTACACCAAACACTGTTTAGTACACTAAATACTGTTTACTCTATCAAACACTGTTGCTACACCAAACCCTGTTTACTACACCAAACACCATTTACCACACCAAACACTGTTTACTACACCAAACACCGTTACTACACCAAACACCGTTCAAACACGGTTTACTACACCAAACATGATTTACTACAGCAAACACTGTTTAATATACCAAACAACATTTACTACACCAAACACTGTTTACTACACCAAACACCATTTACTACACCAAACGTCGTTTACTACACCAAACCCTGTTACTACACCATACACCGTTATTAAACCAAACACCGTTCAAACACAGTTTATTACACCAAACATGGCTTACTACACCAAACACAGCTTACTACACCAAACATTGTTTAATACACAAAAGACTGTTTACTACACAAAAGACTGGTTCTTACACCAAACACCATTTACTACACCAAAACACCGTTACTACACCAAACACCAGACAGGGCGTTCTCCCCCTCTTTTCTCCTCAGTTGCCTCCACAAATGATCTCTTGAGTTTGGGACAGAAGATGAGGAAAAAAGATCACCTAAACGTATTTATCAGAGGTTTCCAAGCACAATAGCCACATTGTGGTGTGGAGCCAAAATCAATTAGTCTTCCAAACAGCAAGGGCTCACATCTGGTGTAACTCTAAACTACTGTAGGGGCCAAGGATCAGGAGGTGGGGGATTCAGCAGGTGATGGCAGCAAACTCTACAACAGACTACAGTGCAGTGCAAGATGGAGGATAGGAGAAGGGCTAGGGTTTGAGTTAGGGGGCAGAGGTCGTGGAGGAGAGGAGTTGTGTGATTTAGGTTATACTGGATCTTTATTACCAAGCCACTTTATCTGACATTGTATTATCCTGCCCTACTGACCTGGAGGTCTTTAGATGAAAAGAAAAATGACTCCATATTGTGTCCAATAACAATAACATGTTTGTGTGTGCATGCGTGCATGTGTGTGTGTGTGTGTGTGTGTGTGTGTTGAGTGTTCGTGTGTATGTTTGGTGTGTCATTATGTCAGAGGTACAGAAGTATCACCCATTAATATTTGCAGACGAACCGTATAAAATTATAGTCAATAAAGTAATTTGATGAAGAATCATGCGTGTGCGTGTGTGTGTGTGTGTGTGTGTGTGTGTGTCTCTATGTGTGTGTGTGTAGCTGTTAAGCAACTGGTGCATTGGGACACTGGCAGTTCCAAACAGCTGGTCCACAGTTGCCCTTTTTCACATGAAAGGGACACTGCCAAGGGAAAGTGTGTGTGTACTGTATGTGTGTGTGTGTGTCTGTGTGTGTGTGTGTGTGTGTTCGTGTGTGTGTGTTTGATACATAAAAGAGGGAGACAGCAAAAGGCATCACTAAGAAGTATTCAGTGCCCAGTAAATCAGTGCTGCACTGGCTTTAACAGAACCGCGCAAGTGTGTGACTGTGTGATTTTGTCTAGGAATGTGTATCTACAGTAGCCCTCAGTGCTGTGTATGTGTGTGTGTGTGTGTGCTGAGTGTACATGTGTGTGTGTGTGTGTGTGTGTGTTGAGTGTTCGTGTGTATGTTTGGTGTGTAATTATGTCAGAGGTACAGAAGTATCACCCATTAATATTTCCAGACAAACCGTATACTGTACAATTATAGTCAATAAAGTAATTTGATGAAGAATTGGCTGGTATCAACTCACTCTACATGACCTATATGCATGTACATCATCTTGTCTCCCGTAGTCTCCTCCACTAGGGATGCCAGGCTATTATTCAAAGTAAAACATGAGCTTATTTCATTACATTATAGTCATTTAGCAGACGCTTTTATCCAAAGCGACTAACAATAATTGCATTCAACGTAGGAAAAGCCAATGTACTACTACTTGCCAGAACTCACAAGTGCATCTTCTTTCTAACAAGTGACTAAGAGCATAATCTAGTGCTGAAGGCAAAGTGCAAAAATAGGAATCCAAAATACAATAGGTGCTTAAGAGGGAGGATCGTGGTAGTACTTCTTGAAGAGATGAGTTTTGAGCCTGTGACGAAAGATGGGCAGCGACTTTGTTGTCCTGACGTCAGTGGTCAGTTCGTTCCACCACTGCGGGGCCAAGACAGAGAAGAGCCGTGACCGCGTCGATCAACCGCAGGGGCCTCGGAGTGACGGGGCAGCCAGTCGCCCAGAGGTAGCAGAGTGTAGCGGTCGGGAGGGGGTGTAGGGTTTTGACAATGGCCTGAAGGTAGGAGGGGGCTGTTCCTTTCATTGCCCTGTAGGCTAGTAGCAGAGTTTTAAACTGGATGCGAGCTGCTACTAATCTTTCAGAGCAGGTCACAGCACTATCACAGCAACATCACTGGTCCTAAATCCTTGCACTGGCTCCCTGTCTCCTACAGGGCTGAATTCAAAACCCTTCTCCTAACTTTCAAATGCACCCATGGTCATCCACCTCCCTACCTTGAAAAACTCCTCACTCCACTAAACCCCTCCTGCAGTCTTCAATCTGGAAACAGCCTGCTTCTTCATACCCCAGGACTAAGCATTCTATGGAAGATCGGGCCTTGCTCAGTTTGCTTTTGGAATGCCCTCCCTGACAATCTGAGGGCACCACAGACTTGGGGTTATTTTAGACTGGTCTAAAGAGCTACTAATTTAGAAAAGTATTTGTATGTAATGTCCATCCATCCATCCATCTTCATCCGCTTATCCGGGGTCGGGTCGCGGAGGCAGCAGCTCCAGCATCCCTTTCCCTAGCAGCATCAATCAGCTCTGCCTGGGGAATCTTTAGCCGCTCACAGGCCAGTGCGGAGATGTAGTCCCGCCACCTAGTCCTGGGTCTACACCGTGGCCTCCTCCTAGCTGGACACGCCTGGAACACCTCCCTAGGGAGGCGCCCAGGAGGCATCCTCACTGGATGCCCGAACCACCTCAACTGGCTCCTTTCGACGCAAAGGAGCAGCGGCTCTACTCAGAGTCTCTCCCGGATGACTGAACTACTCACCCGATCTCTCAGGGAGACCCCAGCCACCCTCCGGCTAAAACTCATTTCGGCCACTTGTATCCGTGATCTCGACGACTTTCGGTCGTCCTTCATGACCATAGGTGAGGGTGGGGACGAAGATAGACCGGTAGATGGAGAGCTTTGCCTTTTGGCTCAGCTCTCTTTTCGTCACAACAGTGCGGTAAAGCGACTGCAGAACTGCACCAGCTGCTTCGATTCTCCGGCCAAACTCCCTCTCCATGGTTCCCTCACTCGTGAACAAGACCCCCAGATACTTCACTGGGGGTAAGGACTCATTTAATACTCGGAGCGGACAGACCACCGGTTTCCTGCTGAGAACCATGGCCTCAGATTTAGAAGTGCTGATTCTCATCCCAGCCACTTCACACATGCAAATCTATCCAGAGACTGCTGGAGGTCGCAGGCAGATGATGCCATCTGTAACACATCATCTGCAAATAGCAGCGATGCAATCCCCAGCTCACCGAACTGCAAACCCACCTCCCCACGGCTACACCTCGATATCCTGTCCATGAAAATCACAAACAGGATTGGTGACAAAGCGCAGCCCTGGCGGAGGCCAACCCCCACCGGAAAGGAAGACGACTTACTGCCGAGGACCCGGACACAGCTCTCACTCTGGGTGTACAGGGATTGGATGGCCCTAAGTAGGGACCCCCTCACCCCATACTCCTGCATAACCCTCCACAAGACCTCTAGAGGGACCAGGTCGTAAGCCTTCTCCAAGTCCACAAAACACATGTAGACAGGTTGGGCAAACTCCCAAGCCCCCTCCCAGATCCTCGCGAGAGTGAAGAGCTGGTTGGTGGTTCCACGACCAGGACGAAATCGGCATTGTTCCTCTTCGATCTGAGGTTCGACTATCGGCCGGACCCTCCTTTCCAGCACCTTGGAGTACACTTTCCCTGGGAGGCTGAGTAATGTGATGCCTCTATAATTGGCACATATCGGCTAACATATCCCGGAAGGCCTCCTTCTTCAGTCGGACAGCTTCCCTGACCACCGCTGTCCACCACGGTGTCCGAGGGTTACCGCCCCTTGAGGTACCTATGGCCCTCAGGCCACAGCTCCTAGCCGCAGCTTCAGCAACGGAGGCTTTGAACACCGACCACTCATGCTTGATGTCCCCAACCTCCACAGGGATGCCTAAGAAGCTCCGCCGGAGGTGGCAATTGAAATCTCTCCGGACAGGCTCTTCCTCCAGACGTTCCCAGTTCACCCTCACTACACGCTTGGGTTTTCCAGGTGTGTCCAGAAGCTTCACCCCGCCATCGAAACCAGCTCACCACCAGATGGTGATCAGTGGACAGCTCTGCCCCTCTCTTTACCCGAGTGTCCAAAACACATGGCCTCAGATCAGATGATACGATAACGAAATCGATCATCGACCTTTCGGCCTAAGATGTTCTGATGCCAGGTGTACTTGTGGGCATCCTTGTGTTCGAACATGGTGTTTGTTATGGACAAACCGAGACTAGCACAGAAGTCCAACAAAAAAACACCACTCGGGTTCAGTTAGTGGCGGCCATGCCTCCCAATCATGCCCCTCCAAGTTTCTCCATCATTGCCCACGTGTGCATTGAAGTCCCCCAATAAGACAGTGGAGTCCCCTGCAGGAGCCCCAAATAGGACTCCACTTAGGGTCTGCAGGAAGGCTGAGTACTCTGAACTGCTGTTCGGTGCATAAGCACAAACCACAGTCAGAGTCCCCCCCCCCACAGTCCTAAGGCGCAGGGAGGTGACCCTCTCGTACACTGGGGTAAACTCCAGCACAGAGGCGCTCAGCTGGGGGCTAGCTAGTATAGCCACACCTGCCTTACGCCTCATACCGTGAGCAACTCCGGAGAAGAACAGGGTCCAACCCCTATCCAGGAGTTTGGTTCCAGCGCAGGTGCTGTGCGTGGAGGTTAGCCCCACCAGGTGTAATTGGTATCGCTCCACCTCCCTCACAAGCTCCGGCTCCTTCCCCCCCACCGAGGTCACGTTCCATGTCCCCAGAGCCAGCCTTTGCCGCCCGGGTCCGGTCCGTCGGTGCCCCCTGCCTTCACCGCCACCTAGTTGGCAGCGCACCCGACCCCGACAATTCCTCCTGCGGGTGGTGGGTCCACGGGACGATAGAGGATGAGATGGTGTTGCCACGTTGCTTATTCGGGCTGGGCCCGGCCGGGCTCCGTGGTAAGCGTGGCCACCAGGCGCTCGCAGGCGGGCCCTCCGTCTGGGCCTGGCTCCAGACGAGGGCCCCGGGCTTCCTCCGGGCTGGGTCTCTCTTCCTTTTTGTTGTTCTGTCATCAGGTGTATGTAATGTGTATATTATTATTTATTACTTAGTGTCTGTTTTCTTAATTACTTTGTGCGTGTTTCTGCACTTTGACATTTTCTTACAATGAAAAGTGCTTTATAAATAAAACAAATTATTATTATTCTATTTTATCAATCATGACAAAAGGCATCACTGTGCTGTCTTATATGTATTCACATGGAGTATTTTATAAAAGTCTCAAAAGCTCCCTTGTATAAATAGAGGATACATTTAAAAAACAACAACATAAGAATCCAGTGGTGTTGGAGAATAGATCTGTGATCTATAGCTGTGTAAAGCATGTTTCTTTAGGAGAGAACCATACTGCTACTCCTCACAGATCTGTTTCTTTAGGAGAGAACCATACTGCTACTCCTCACAGATCTCAGTCCATTCTAACTCTCTCCTTGAGGGAATTCTTGACTATTAAATTCCCTCTCGCTCTGCATATCTGGAGCATGTAAAATTCCTTTTTTTGTTTTTGTTGTAAAAATCGAATTCCACTATTAAATATGTTGCATCATGTACCTTTTAGCATTAACACATTTCAAATGTGACATTTAATTTCCTTAACATAACATTTTTAGCGGGGGATGACTTCCACAGTGGCTGCCTTTCCCCGGTGATATATTATCTTCTGTGAACCAGGTCAGCTGGTATAATTACAGAGAAGCCACAGTAGTGGAGGAGAGAGTAGAGAACGAAACGGATGAGTTTTCAGCGAGCACAGACTCATGAGGAAAGCACTGCAGCGTGTCTCTTCATGCTAGTGCAGGACCACATTTTGTTTCGGAAACTAAACAGTTCACGAGTGTGTGTGTGTAAGAGAGAGATTAAAGGGGTAGTGTGCTATTTTGGATATTTCTGATATGTCTAACATCAATCTGACACAAAAGGGCTTTTTACACTGCATATTATTAGCCTTGGGCTATCCTTAACCCTGGGCTAAGAGTTAACCCTGGGTTAATTTAGCCCCTTTTCACAGATATATTTTAAACCCAGGGTTAACCTAAACCCAGGACTATACTGTATGATTCACACTGCAGTTCTACTAGCCCTGGGTTAAATGTCTGTTGGAACACGTGACTAATGTTTCCATTCGAAATGACGTGTGGCTAGCCTACTCAAGGACCCCGTTTAGGTCCTTGAGGACCCCATTGCTAGGAACGCTGGGTAGAGAATCTAGCGTAGGTGGATTAGAGAATATAGCGCAGGAGTTCAACGGATTCAAATGAAAATAATAAAACTACAGAAAATTATTTGAAAATTATTTGAAACTAACTGGGGCGAGTTTGTCAGCGCAACGAGGGAACAATTTAAAAATATGTTGTAAAGCCATCATGTTCAACTTTTGAAATGTAAGTAAAACGTGAAAATGCAAATATCTTTTAACGTGAGCTTTGCTTCGGAAGATTGACTGCGGTAATGTGATATACGTTGGGTGACTAGTTTATGCTACATCATAATTATGCTACTAGTTTATGCTACCTCAAATATAGCTGGCTAGCCTGGACCATCCACACTCGATGCCACTGTGACAAATTTCATTGTCCTCTCTCCCTGACTAAACATGATAGCGTTAGTTTCCATGTTATTATCTCCACGGTTGCATGCTGTTACCTCTAGCTACATTCACTAGCTAGACACCACCATGCTATATGACACCATTCGACTACAAAGAATAAAAGCTAGATTCTGTAGGCCGAGGGGAATCCAATGATGTCCACTTCTTAACATTTGAGCATTTTTAATGGCCGCTCGATGAACTAGAAGTTTACCAATTTCATTCCACCAACGTTACTCTAACATATGATGAGACAAGCATCCGGGTTGAGGCAAAAGGGGAGTTTGTTCATGTTAGCTAGCTAGCGTTAGTACTATATGCAAACAAACACTGCATAATTACTTACAGTTTCTGCATAATTTCCACTGACAGTTGGTATTGCTTGATCATTCAGGAAGAGTTTATCTGAAAATCCAGCATTGTACTGACCCAGGTTGGAAAAGCAATCTGGAAAAAATGGCTAGCACACACTACCAGTGTTTTGCCAATTTCAGTAGGAATGTTGCCATCAAAAATAAAATGAATCAACTATCTGTGCTGCTTAGTACATCCAAGAACAGAGCATTTTCTGTGCGAAGACATTATATTAGCGGGGTCCCCGAACGTGACGTAGAGTGACACGGGAGATTAGAACGGCTTTGATGGGACTGACTTTTTTTTCTAATGTTTTCATTTCGGCTGACCACAACAAAATGACTGGGCTGTTTCACTTCATTTTGTGTGTTAGTAGGCCCATCAGAGACTCAAATGTACATGCAAAAACAATGAAAAAGTTAGTTTTGCAAACGTGGACCCCTTTCACCCCCCATTCACCACTTTGTCTCTCTTAATTTCCTCCACCTATTTGCTGCAACTCATTTCCTCTTTTGTGGTTCTGCGCTTTTTAACCAGTCTTCTGCCACTGAGTGGAGGTGAGTGAGTAGCAGTGTGACTCCCTCAGAACTGCGCACGTTTCCCCCATGCCTTAGTCAGAGAGAAGCGGGAGCTGAGACCACGAGGCCTCCGTCCGTGGCCATGTGCTCTCTGGTCTCATCCTTACAGATGGAGTGTGTTCAGGGGGATCATAACTGTAGAGGTGAGGGAATCTAGGGGACCGGGGTCATCGGGTTCAGTGGGAACATAACTGTAGAAGTGAGGGGATCTAGGGGACCGGGGTCATCGGGTTCAGGGGGATCATAACTGTAGAAGTGAGGGGATCTAGGGGACCGGGGTCATCGGGTTCAGGGGGATCATAACTGTAGAAGTGAGGGGATCTAGGGGACCGGGGTCATCGGGTTCAGGGGGATCATAACTGTAGAGGTGAGGGGATCTAGGGGACCGGGGTCATCGGGTTCAGGGGGATCATAACTGTAGAGGTGAGGGGATCTAGGGGACCGGGGTCATCGGGTTCAGGGGGATCATAACTGTAGAGGTGAGGGGATCTAGGGGACCGGGGTCATCGGGTTCAGGGGGATCATAATTGTAGAGGTGAGAGGATCTAGGGGACCGGGGTCATCGGGTTCAGGGGGATCATAACTGTAGAAGTGAGGGGATCTAGGGGACCGGGGTCATCGAGTTCAGGGGGATCATAACTGTAGAGGTGAGGGGATCTAGGGGACCGGGGTCATCGGGTTCAGGGGGATCATAACTGTAGAGGTGAGGGGATCTAGGGGACCGGGGTCATCGGGTTCAGGGGGATCATAACTGTAGAGGTGAGGGGATCTAGGGGACCGGGGTCATCTGGTTCAGGGGGATCATAACTGTAGAGGTGAGGGGATCTAGGGGACCGGGGTCATCTGGTTCAGGGGGATCATAACTGTAGAGGTGAGGGGATCTAGGGGACCGGGGTCATCTGGTTCAGGGGGATCATAACTGTAGAGGTGAGGGGATCTAGGGGTCCGGGGTAATCTGGTTCCCTCTCCCCCTGGGACAAGCAGTTATCAGACCAGCGGTGGATTACTCCATCACTGTGGGAAATCCCGATTAGACCTATGATGGCTTCCAAAAGCTAGCTAACCAGCTGACCATCAATCTGCATACCACTGACACTACTCTGAAGAACTGGCTCCTACAGTCCTACAGAGTAATGGATAACAAACTGCACATGTTGAGCCTCTGATGGGACACCTTTAGTTTGTTGTCAAGAGTCTGCTAAACTGAGAGGTACTGGTGCAATATATGAAAAGAGCACACAGTAGTATGTCATGGCTGATCATGCTACAAAGAAGTGGCATGGTGGTGATCACTTTTCAAAGCCGATATAATTTGAAGGTATGAGGTGGTCTGCAACTCCTAGCAAAAACATATTTTATTTAAACAATAGATCTTTTTTGTTGTGGACCTCACCCTCAGCACCTGAACCTACAGTATCAAGGCAACTAGTAGCATCAGCCATATGGCTAAATATACAGTGATGCCCAGTCAAATAGCAGTTGCAAGTCTGAATGACTCCTCTCAGTCACTGAAGTGAAAGTAGGTCTGTCATATACAATGACACTAATAACACGGTTAACTGTGCTGACCCTGTATTCTACCAACCTCTCACCACATAAAAGCATTAGCCTACTTCAGAGGAATTGGGCCATGATGTAGCTTTTTTATTGGATAGATAGATAGATAGATAGATAGATAGATAGATAGATAGATAGATAGATAGATAGATAGATAGATATACAGATAGATATACAGATAGATAGATACAGTAGATAGATAGATAGATAGATAGATAGATAGATAGATAGATAGATAGATAGATAGAAAGATAGATAGATAGATAGATAGATAGATAGATAGATAGATAGATAGATAGATAGATAGATAGATAGATAGATAGACAGGTAGGTACTGTAGACAGACAGACAGACAGACAGACAGACAGACAGACAGATAGATAGATAGATAGATAGATAGATAGATAGATAGAAAGATAGAAAGATAGATAGATAGATAGATAGATACATTAGGGATACTTTGATAATCCCTGTGGGAGAAATTGGGTGTTTCAGCAGCAGAAACATACAGCAGCCAGCAGTGGGAAAACCAGGCCAGGTCAAGCCTGGCTTATGTGTGTTGGCTGGCTTGTTTCTGTGCGGGACTGGTAGGACGGTAATGTTTGATAAATAAAGATAGGTCTTGACCTCCTCAGTTGAGGTCAGCAGTGTCCCATCCTTGCTGTACACAGCTTGGATGGTCCCCCGCTTTCCCTTCCTGAGGTGTCGGATGGTCTTCCAGAAACACTATGGTGCCGACCGAAAGTCCTTCTCCATGGTTTCTCTGAACTCCTCCCAAATCCGCTGCTTTGCCTTGGTCATGGCCGAAGCTGCAGCCCTCCGGGCCCGTCGAATCCCTGCAACTGCTTCTGGGGTCTCCCGGGATAACATATCCCGGAAGGCCTCCTTCTTCAGTCGGGTGGCTTCCCTGACAACCAGTGTCCACCACGGTGTCCGAGGGTTACCGCCCCTTGAGGTACCTATGGCCCTCAGGCCACAGCTTCAGCAATGGAGGCTTTGAACACCAACCACTCATGTTCGATGTCCCCAACCTCCACAGGGATGCCTGAGAAGCTCCCCCGGAGGTGGCAGTTGAAGTCTCTCTGGACAGGTGTGATTTTCATGGACAGGATATCGAGGCGTAGCCGTGGGAAGGTGGGTTTGCAGTTCGGTGAACTGGGGATTGCATCGCTGTTGTTTGCAGATGATGTGGTCCTGAAGGCATCATCGGCCTGCGACCTCCAGCACTCTCTGGATCAGTTTGCAACTGAGTGTGAAGGGGCTGGGATGAAAATCAGCACCTCTAAATCTGAGGCCATGGTTCTCAGCAGGAAACCGGTGGTTTGTCTGCTCCGAGTAGGAAATGAGTCCTTACCCCAAGTGAAGGACTCATTAACCCTAACCCTAACCCAAGTATCTGGGGGTCTTGTTCACGAGTGAGGGAACCATGGAGAGGGAGTTTGGCCGGAGAATCAGAGCAGCTGGTGCGGTTCTGCAGTCGCTTTACTGCACTGTTGTGACAAAAAGAGGCAAAGCTCTTAATCTACCGGTCTATCTTGATCCCCACCCTCACCTATGGTCATGAAGGATGGGTCTTGACTGAAAGAACAAGATCATGGATACAAGCGGCCGAAATGAGTTTTCTCCGGAGGGTGGCTGGGTTCTCTCTGACAGATCGGGTGAGAAGTTCAGTCATCCGGGAGAGACTCGGAGTAGAGCCGCTGCTCCTTTGCGTCAAAGGGGGCCAGTTGAGGTGGTTTGGGCATCTAGTGAGGATGCCTCCTGGGCGCCTCCCTAGGAAGGTGTTCCAGGCATGTCCGGATGGGAGGAGGCCGCAGGGTAGACCCAGGACTAGGTGGCAGGACTACATCTCCGCACTGGCCTGTGAGCGGCTAAAGATTCCCGAGTCAGAGCTGGTTGATGCTGCCAGGGAAAGGGATGTCTGGGGCCCCCTGCTGGAACTGCTGCCTCCGCGACCCCACACCGGACAATGTGCGTGTAGAATATTCACCGACCCTGAGGAACCCATAAAAAGCTGCGAGAACGACGGTTTCCAACATTAAATCTGAGTAATTGTCAAACACCCATGCCTCAACCGTGCGATTAACTTATGAGCAAGCAAAGGAGTGAAGGGAAGACGTTGTCATTGCCTTGTGGGAGCTCTCTCGTAATGCCGTTAAGGAGGAGCTGGATGGATGGGTTCCCCAGTAGTGAGCCACTAGAAGGGTCCAGACAGCGCATGTGAAAGTGTACACCTGCAACGATACTTTTAACCGACGGAGGCCACAGCCGTCTGGGCTCAACACGATGGACTATAAATGCTGATAACACCGAAATGTTAACGGGCATGACAGGTACTTTAAATGTGGAGCAGAACACAGTGAAATGAGACCATGCAGAGTCGTATTGTTTTAATGTGGTCTTGGCTAGACCAGCTCTCATGTATTGGGCAGCGGATGACAGGAGGGGCATCAGGGCATCGTTCAGTCCAGAACCGTCTGCTGAAAAGGAGGGCAGACCAGGCCAGACGGGGCCGCCTCCGGGCACAATCTGCGAAACCTCAGAAAATCAAACCGGAACAGCGAGTCAGCGATTTGATTGTCGAGGCCGGGGATGTGGACGGCGTGGAAAATGAAGTTCCCTGCATGGACAGCCATGAGAGGCGGATATTGCCACGGCTAGTGGGAGTGGTTAGGCACGACGCGCAGCGGAGTGCCGTTACACCCCGCTAGCTTTGGCGATATCCGTGACATCATCTTCAAGTTCCATAATGCTTTTATACAACGGTTGCCACATTTATCCGTCAATATTTCAAAAAGAAAGACAATACGAACTTTAAAATTTATTTTTAATGGAACTATTTGTTAATCATTTGCGGATACTTCCGCTGAAAAAGGGAACGTTGCCAGGCAACGAAAATGCTACAGCACATATTTGTAAACATTGATCTGGACACTGCCATGGCTACTAATACGAGGTGGATTAATATTAAAAGATGTGCGAACATTCCATTTTAGCGTGGGGATATCCTGGTTATCGCCATGGCTGGAATGCAAACTGACCAATAGAGACACTGGACCGGATCTATACCGTGTATAATAAAGTGTAACAGATGAACATACTGTAAGTGTTTTTGAGATGCTGTGTTTTCCTCTAGACTGAATAGCAGTGTCTGTGTATTGTGTATGTATTGTTGACTGTTGTATTGTTCTATTGTTGCTGCTACAGTACCAGTGGCCAGGTCTCTTTTGCAAAAGAGATTTTAATCTCAATGAGACTTCCTGGATAAATAAAGGTTGAATGAATGAATGAATGGGTTGATTTTGGGCCACTGATAGAAAAAGTGAAAAGGGATGGATTGATATCTTTTAATTGATGGTTATGTGCCAGAGAGGGGGGTGAGAGAGAGAGACAGAGAGAGAGAGAGAGAGAGAGAGAGAGAGAGAGAGAGAGAGAGAGCACAGAGGAGAGTGTTGTCATGGCAGGTGAGGTACAGGTGAATGGCTGCTGAGAAACAGCAGAGTTACAGTACAGAGCAGAGCACAATGATAGTCAGTGTTACGGTCGTACTTCTTTGAGGAAGTATGAAGTCATAAAAGGTTTGTGGTGGCATAGCCTAATTTATGAGAATCACATTGAATCCCTTTGAGGTCAATATCAAGTCCTTGCTCTTGAACTTGGGGGGGGGGGGGGGGGGGGGGTAGCCTGGGCCTTGGCAGTATAACAGTATAACAATGCAGTATCGGCATACCCTTCTAATGTGCTCCACTGAATATAAACAACAATGGCTGACCAACATACATACAGTACCATATGATGTTGTGTACCATGATGCACCTCCCTCAAGTGACACAAATATGCAAGTGCCAGTATCCCAGTTTCCTAAGCAGCTATTTTGGCCACATCAATAAAATAATACATCTAATATTTATTTTTGACACAGATGAATTATGCGCTGATGAACCAAATTGTGCTCAGTACTGGTGGATCCTAACAAACGAGAAAGATCCTTAATTAGACTGTGGGGGCTCATAACTGAGTTGATTGTGATGCCACTGGTGAGTTCATCTTGATTGAGAGGAAGAGAAGAGGAGAGGGAAGGTCTACAGTCTGATCAATACCAATCAATACCAAGAGATGGCCTGACATTCACTCCACCATTGCCAATGGTGGCATTCTCATGTCAATAAGAAGAGTCCCAAAGGCAAGCTGAGGTTTCCAACTGGCTTTCTCACTGGGCAGGCAGGGGGCCTGACCACCCAGGATCCTGGAGGACAAGCCTGACTCCATCCACCAGTGTGGGCCATTCCTAGTGGGATCTCCTGATGATGTCAACGCGTACCTTTCCATTGTCCAGAAGCACCAGTAGAGAGTGTTCAAACAGGTTCTTGCCCTTCCATAACAAAACCATGCAATTTCAATTGTCATTGATTTCATTGTAAGGTACTGTACTTTAGAGTTTCAAGAAAAAAAGTAGAGGTCATTGTTATATTTTTTAGAAGCACAACAATAAAAGACACAGTATGAAAAAAAAAGAAAAAGTAAAATAAGAAACAAACTGTAATGGTACTGTAAAAGCCATGAGATTTCTGATCTCTCAGCTCACTACCTGCAACAAAAGCAGTTGTCATAATCAAACCATCCGGGATGGGGCAAATCGAACAGTGCAACAAGCATGTGAAAGAAAAGGCAACAGGCTAGGAATTATACTCTAAAGATTTGGTGACATAGGTGATATAGGTGATAACAGTATAATACCAAAAGGCTAGCCTTAGTGAGAGGCAAACTAGTGTCTCAGAATATTAGTGAAGAAAATACAGGTTAGAATTTAAATCAGTTGTCATGATAGATGTATGGATGTATGGATGTATGGATGGATACATGAAAAGATATATACTGTATATATATATATAATTTAATGTCAGACAGTAAAAAGATGAATTGTATAATCCTGCATTATTTGCATGATCTCTTAGGATCACATGTCTGGCTCTGTGCTCGGCATGGAGCTGGACTCTCTTGTGACGGTGGCAGAGAGGAGGACCCTGAGCAAACTGTTGTCTCTCGTTGACAATGACAGTCACCCACTGCACAGCACCATAATAAAGCCCAGGAGGATGTTCAGTGGCCGGCTGCTGTCACAGAGCTGCTCAATGGACAGACTCAGGAGAGCCATTGTCCCCCAGGGCCACCAGGCTCTTCCTCTCTTCCCAAGGGGTGTGGGGGGAAGTTGAGGACTGGGCCTGATGCTGGGCTCTCTGCTTTTTGCTTTATTGCACTGGCTATATAAGACCTGCTTACTATGCACTTTTTGCACTGTGGTACTGCTTCACCAATATTATTTTTTATCATCATCATCATCATCATCATCATCATATTTATTTATTTATTAATTTTTTTAATTTTTAATTTTTTTATTCCTTTATTTAGCATGGAGAGCTCATTCATAATGCTGCCCTGCTTACATAGCATGCATTATAAACAATAGAAAACGATATAAAAACAATATAACAATATCAAATCACATTCATACATTTTACGCATTTAAATACAATGGCAACATTATCCAAAACATACACAGACCTCAACCCCATATTCCTGAATCATATGTTTAAAAATGTCCAAAGTGACTATAAGGCATCCAATTTGAACATCTTCTGAAACCTTCTAGGAGCACCATCACTAAAAGCAATCTGTACAGGATCTTGTAATTTCAAGTCTTTAGTATCATATGCTCATGTACTCTACAGTGCAGTTACTTAATACACTGTGTGTATTTAATTGAGTGTCATATTACTCTTCTGCCTGCTTACATTTTCTATCTATACATTTGCGTTACAAGGTCAACAAAGCATTGTTGGGTCTCAAACTGTAAAGTTATTGTGTCCCCTCATCAAGAATACAGTAAATAAGGTTAGTGGTACAGCAAGTTCACATATACTACTGAAGGGTCATGGAACTATATTTGAAGGCAGTCACCTAGGAGCAAGGTCATTGTCTCTGCTCTATTTGAAGTTGCAAGATGTGTCAGATATCATAAGGTAAGTTGCCTGAGGGTAAGGTTCAAGCATCTTTAAGACAATGGACTTGTGCACACATACCATGCTGACCCTATTTCTGCCCAATCCCCGAAGGGAGCCCTGACTATAAAAACACCTCCAAAACCCACAAGGATCATTGAAAAGCAGCGGAAAAACCATCAAGGGAAACATTGCAGTGGTACAGCAAAGCCATCGACAGCAGAACGCCAAGATGCATATTCTCAGCTTATTACTCATGGCCATCATGGTCACCAAAACATCGTCATCATGGTGGGAAGGTTGGCCAGTTTTCTGCGAGAACACCTCGACCTTCAGACGGCCAGAGTACACTGACATCTCAGTGGAATGCGGTACCTCGTCTATTGGCCTGTCCATCCTCATCTGCCCTGTCATCTATACTGGCTACAACGAGTCCCTGCTCATCCTCAACCAAATGTCCAGTGATCCAGACTGCAAGGGAACCCTGGACACCAATGTGTCTCCACCTGTGGTGAGGTTCGACTTCCCCC
>NC_140235.1:8347612-8387612 GCF_949987555.1 Borostomias antarcticus
AATAGTAAGAAAACGGAAGTAGTCATCTTCGGTCCACCCATTTCCAGAAGCATTATTGCAGGTAGTCTTGAGCACTTGTCCCCTTATGTCAAACCTCATGCAAGAAACTATTCCCTCTATACAGGCCTTCCCCAATGTTTAATTACTCGCCTGCAGAGGGTGCAGAACGCAGCTGCAAGGATGCTGTCAAGGGACCAAAAGGCAGGAGCATATTACACCAGTCCTAGCCTCTCTCCATTGGCTCCCGGTTAGATTCAGAATTCAGTTCAAAATCCTGCTGACTGCATATAAAGCTCTAAATGGTTTACTGTAGCACCTCAATATATTACCAACATTATTCACTGGCAATCATCCACTAGATCCCTTAGACCCAACACTCTATTCTGCCTTCATGTCCCACATTCCCGTTTAAAGGGAGATAGAGCTTTTTCAGTCACAACCCCCAAATTGTGGAACGAGCTGCCCTTAGATTTAAGAGCTGCTCCCTCCATCGGTGCTTTTAAGTCTAAATTAAAAACCCACCTGTACTCACTAGCCTTCTCAGGGGACTAATGATACATGTCAGTAGGCCATCATGTAATGTGTTATTTCTTTGGCTTGTGTTGTCTTGCAATATCTGTTTGTGCTTTGTTGCTTTGCTTCACGTTGTCTTGTATGTGTCTTATTGTTTCGCTTTATATTGCTTTGTATTTAATCTGTGTGTATTTTATTGTCTTGCTGTGTGTTGCTTTGTATTATGCACAGCACTTTGGTCGGCCTAGGCTATGACTTGACTTATACATATTGTGTGTATTTAATTGTGTTGTATTAAGCTCTATGTAATTGTGTGTATTTAATTGTGTGTCGTACAGTATGCCTACATTTCTATATACATTTGTGTTGTGAGGTCAACAAAGCATTGTTGGGTCTCAAACGGTAAAGTTATTGTGTCCACTCCTCAAGAATACAGTAACAAGGTTAGTGGTACAGCAAGTTCACATACTTAATGAAGGGTCATGGAAATCTATATTTTAAGCCAGTCACCTAGGAGCAAGGCCATTGTCTCTGCTCCATTTCTGATGACGCAAGATGTGTCAGGTATCATACAGTAATATACCTACTGTACACATGCTTTCTGTCCAGTCCCAGAAGGGAGCCCTGACTATAAAAACACCTCCAAAACCCACAAGTATTATCGAAAAGTAGCGGCCAAGACAGCAAAGGAAACATTGCATTGTCAAAGCTATCAACACTAAGAGAATAAGATAATAAGATCATATTCTCAGCTTATTCCTCATGACCATCATGGTCGCCAAATCTTCATCGTGGTTCTGCCTCAACGACCCGACCTTCAGACGACCAGAGTACTCTGACATCTCAGTGGAATGTGGTACCTCGTCTATTCGCCTGTCTATCCTCTTCTGCCCTGCCGCCTACACTGGTTACAATGAGTCCCTGCTCATCCTCAACCACATGTTCAGTGACCCAGCCTGCCAGGGAACCCTGGACAACAGTGTGTCTCCACGTGTTTGGGTTGCTTGTGGACCCACCCTGTGATTTGGATCTACTCCAAAATGTAATGGATTATAAATTGGCCCATGCTACACCCCTCCACTGAGTTTCATGAAAATCGGTCAGGTAGTTTTTGCATAATCCTACTAAAGAACAAATGAACAACCAACCAACAGACGCCACTGAAAACATTATCTCTCCCTTAGCTGTCATTGGGAAGGAGGTAATTACAATCGTACAAATGTATTACCAATTGGGCTTAGGGTTAGGCACTGAACTTGAGTGGTGAGGTTTAGGGTTAGCATAGGGTTAATGCGAATTTAAAGACCTGGATGTCATTGGATTCCCCTTGGCCTACAGAAACTAGCAATGTGCACTAATTCAAAAGCAATTGAATCATGTTTACAAAGCACACCAACATAGTGCTCTGGTCAGCTGCACTCTCCAGTGAAGTGTAAGTGTGTAAGTAAAATAACTAAAACGTAAAATAATTAAAAAGCACCTTTGAGAAACTGCACGACATGATGGAAGTTGATATAGTTAGTAGTCTATTGCTTTATCCATCCAAAATGGTATGTGTTTTTGTCATTTTGAGTTGATATCGATTTATAATTATTTCAACATTTTCTCCCATTCAAAAGATAGGGCGGGTGTGAACCCAACCAGTAGAGGGCATAGTTTTACGCTTTGGCTCCCTAGGTTGGTTGTTCAAGTGTTGAAACAGTTGTGTTTCTTCAGTTTTGTGTGCTGTGCAGCCCCTCAGAGTTTGCTGTATGGGTTTCGGATTTAACCACTGATATCTGATAGATGGATAGATGCAATATACCACATTGTTCCTGTGGGCACTGTGTACTAGTGAATTGAAAGCTGAAAGTCTCAGCTACCCTTTAGAACCTCTGAACACCTCCCAGCCCTGGGAGTCTGGGACCAATTAAACAAACAGCTCATTATATTTGGTTTTACAGTATGTTAAAAAAAGAAAAAAAGAAATTGGAATGTTCTTTTCAACATTCTAAAAACTTTCCATTGTGGAGATTTCTGTGTGAGGTTTCTGTGTGACAGCGACGACAGGAGAGTAACTCAATTCTGGTCAAACCTGACAGGCTCACATTGGGGTGGGGTTTTGGACAGGGATTTACTTTTGGGTTAGAGTGGGTTTAGAGTGGTTTTTCCCTTTCCCTTCTTTCTATCTCTGTCCTTATTTCTTTTCCTTTCTCTTTGCTCCTTCGTGCCACACCAAGTGGTCTTGTAACTGCCCAGTATGAGAGGGTAAAGAATTAGTGAATTTGCCAGCCGTCTTTAAACACCAAAGAAGAAGACGTGTCAACTGGCTGATACAGCAGTCGGAGGCTTCAGGGAAAAGGCGTGCGGTCCAAGGGGGGGCATTTATGTACAGTGCAGTCAGTCATATAACAAAAAGATGACATACTTTTTTTCTGACTGACATACTGTAACACGAGCACAGCACTTATGATGGACACGCCTCCCTGACCTCCGCACAGAGAGGAAGCACACTTTGCACATAGATCTTTTCATTTTTTTTACAGGTTCCATAGATAGGTAAATTAAACAAGGTATCAATGTAAATGCTTATATGCTCATACTTATATGCGAATACAACAAACCTCCTCCCAGCTATTCCAGTAGTTGAACATCCAGGAACCCTTTTCCCATGGTGAACAGACACCTGGGGACAGCAGAAAGAAACTCCGGGGACACCCAGCCTCAGGTCATGCAAAATACCACCTCATTAAAGTGATAATCTCAATCTTTTTTCATATAAATAAATGTCTATTTCATTACTTGAGGCAACACAATAATATGCAGCCTATCCCCCATTCATGAAATCAATTTGCAGTTGAACCTGGTGTCTGTGGTGATATTCCTAGGAAAAATTCCCAACTGCACAGTTAGTGATGCATTTTCCATGAAACCGCAGTGTTTGGTCTGCCAGAGAAGCACAAACAAGTGCAAACATGCACTAGCTGAAACCACGTATGAGCTGAGTAGACCACAAGCATTTTTAATCCGACTGAATCTTCTCTCTTGTCTAATTACAGTAGTAACAGCTGTGGTGCCGCTGTGGTGTGGACAACAGCAGCTTTGCATTTTAATATTTTTATGGACCTGGTCGCTCTAAAAAGAAGAGGATAGGCAGAGCTGATGCTCTGGCTTCTGTGAGCACATTCTATTAGCTAGTTTTGAAACCTGGGTGAGCAAACAGAAAATACACAGAAAAAGAAAGTCAAGAATGACATCACCCAAGCTCAAACTCTCGCAAATGATCTGACTGTACAAATCGGATAAAGTACAAAATATCCTTACTCTCAGGTAATAGAAAGGACCTCTGTTACAAGAAGACATAGGCTACTAAAGGAAGCACACTTTAAAAATTCTCTGAAACTTTGTAGCTACTGTACAGTAGTTAGTATGCTTGCGAGCACACTATTGTTACTACTTAGTTTCCTTATAATAATAATAATAATAATAACAACAACAATAATAATAATTAGATAGACAATATGTAAATTATGCTGCAAGGCTAAATTCATAAAGTTTATGTCGGACGCCTGGAGCCTGCTTAGAGCAGTTTGGGTACAGCAACACTCCCAAATAAGGGTGTAGATTATAGAAGAATGTTCCATGTTGATAATTCAATCTTAGCACACACGTACACTACAATCTTGATTTCATGTTTTTAACAGAAACTTGGTTAGACCAAGGTAACAGTGCAGCTACAAGAAATTATTTTGCAGGGCCGGATTACATTATATTTCTGACATCATGTCCCGGGTCGGATGGAGGGGTGAGGTGGGCCGGAAATGGCCCATGGGCTGGGAGTTTAAGACCCCTGGTCTATGGGCTGGGAGTTTAAGACCCCTGGTCTATGGGCTGGGAGTTTAAGACCCCTGGTCTATGGGCTGGGAGTTTAAGACCCCTGGTCTATGGCCTGGGAGTTTAAGACCCCTGGTCTATGGGCTGGGAGTTTAAGACCCCTGGTCTATGGCCTGGGAGTTTAAGACCCCTGGTCTATGGCCTGGGAGTTTAAGACCCCTGGTCTATGGGCTGGGAGTTTAAGACCCCTGGTCTATGGGCTGGGAGTTTAAGACCCCTGGTCTATGGGCTGGGAGTTTAAGACCCCTGGTCTATGGCCTGGGAGTTTAAGACCCCTGGTCTATGGCCTGGGAGTTTAAGACCCCTGGTCTATGGCCTGGGAGTTTAAGACCCCTGGTCTATGCGCTGGGATATAGATAACCTGTCTATTAATTATCTCGATTATTAGTGGTCCAAACCATGGACAATGCAAGAAAGAGGGATGGGCTGCACTTGAAACAAGCTATCAAACACATTCGGAGGCAGCGGAGAGGATTTTAGTGGAGCGGAAATATGAGCAAGGCTAATAAATTATTTTGAAACTTTATTCTACTTTTTGTTCAACGGAAAATAATAAACACCAATCAAGGTAAAATAGCCCAATAAAGGCTATTCAAGCATAACCTAAATGGACGAAAGTTCGTTCAGAAAAAGATTGAACAAAATGAAGCATCCCTCCATTTTATTCCACAAACCGATAGCCAGGCTATTCTAGCTATTTAAAATGTTGTAATTATGTAACTGTCATTCTCGTTGATTTCAAATACCCTAACCTACTCAGAAATGTGCCTTGGCAACAATTGATTGTTTCTATAGGCTACCAATATAGGCCTAACCAAAATAATCACGGAAACTTGATGTCAAGTGATTTTCTGATAGCCAGGAGAAAGAGAAAAAACACATCGACGATTCGACGCGTCGCTTTGAACACCAAGTCTGAGTCGAATCACAAAATCCTGAGTTGAAGACAGCCCTACAAAGTTTACAGATCTCTTTAAAAGATCGATCATACAGCTGCAGCTGATTCAGAATGCTGCTGCTTGAGTCCTCACTAAGACTAAGAAAGTGGATCACATCACTCCAGTTCTGAGGTCCTTACACTGGCTTCCTGTCTGTCAAAGAATTTACTTTAAAATACTGCTGTTGGTTTATAAAGCACTGAATTGTTTAGGGCCAAAATATATTTCTGATCTGCTGCTACGTTATGAACCATCCAGATCTCTCAGGTCATCTGGCACAGGTCTGCTTTCTGTCCCCAGAGTTAAAACAAAACATGGAGAAGCAGTCTGCTGCAACTCTCAGTTCTTTTAAATCAAGACTGAATACTTTTTTTTGCTTTTTATTAAATCAAATAATTATTCATTCATACACTGCACTGTAACTTGTTTCTCCTGCATTTTATTTTAAATGAAATTTTTAGCATTTCATTTTATATGACCTTTTATGTGCTTCTTGCACTGTCTTGGTGCTTTTAATGTCTCATGTAAAGCACTTTGAATTGCCTTGTTGCTGAATTGTGCTATACAAATAAACTTGCCTTGCCTTGCCTTACATTTTTTCTAAAACTGTGGTGTGGACCCGACAATGAATTTTAGAGGTTAGTGGAATGTAACCAACCAGTGGTCTACAAAGGCACGGTTTTCATGGAGGTCCTCACTGACTGATCCCTCTCAATTTATCATAGCAATATAGAAATATAGAAATGTTTAAAATCCTGTATATTATAAAGTACCTACTCCTTTAATAGTATTACTAGCACATACCAGCTATAACTCCCCTAGCTACAGTATAAAGATAAACACACCCAACCACTTCTACCATGTGTGGATTGTTCCATGCTACATTATGTGTGTTTGTTTGAGTGAAAAAAAGGTTTTTAGGTTGATAATTAAATTGGATTAAAATACACCTAGCCAAAACCTTTAAAGGCGGTACAGTAGTTAGTATGCTTGCGAGCACACTATTGTTACTACTTAGTTTCCTTATAATAATAATAATAATAATAATAATAATAATAACAACAACAATAATAATAATTAGATAGATATTATAAAGTACCTACTCCTTTAATAGTATTACTAGCACATACCAGCTATAACTCCCCTAGCTACAGTATAAAGATAAACACACCCAACCACTTCTACCATGTGTGGATTGTTCCATGCTACTGTACATTATGTGTGTTTGTTTGAGTGAAAAAAAGGTTTTTAGGTTGATAATTAAATTGGATTAAAATACACCTAGCCAAAACCTTTAAAGGTAGAACCACCAATCCTCTTCTACTGTGTGGCAAATAGCCACAAATTAATCAATTGCCTGAAGAGATGTAGGTTCTACTTACATAATTTGATTCATAAAGAGTTTGATTTAGATTTATAGAGTGCATTGGATTAGGCAATAGGACACATTTGCACCTACAGAACACAGTGCTAGATATTGTACATAAAGGATACATTGTTGTTATTGTATGAAATTAGACCACTACCTAAAGAAGCGGGTCATGATATGGCGTTTCTTCCCGCTGTCATGTAACGCAATCAGCACACAAGCCTCCGCTCCTCCGGAAGGCCGTTCCCTGTTCCCTCATACATTCTCCGAGACACACAACCAAACAATACATGTTGCAATTTCATACGTTTTGTGAACTGGCATCTGTTGAAACCCAGTAATATGAGAGGCAGTATTTCATTTCAAATTCAGGTCATTAGGTCAACTTACAAGGCATTCTTGATAATCAGTTGTCTTAGTTTTTTTTACCTCTTGTTTTATTTATTTTTTTACCTCTGACGTGGATGCTGTACCTCTGCGTTTTGTTGAACTTATGCGTCACAATAATACACAAAAACAATATGTGTGAATTATAGCCTGCCCATTTACACATGTAGCAGTGACCGTCATCAGAGGGGATATTGTTGTACAGTAGTACAGTAGTAGGATTTGGCCACCTTTATGATCAGGCAAAACCCCACACAAATGGGGTGAGAGCTACTATCATACTAAACTAAAATAATATAAAAAATTACAAACAAAAGATGACAGTTCAGCACCATACCCAACACCATAGCCCCTCCCCCTATACTCATGACCAAACTCTGAGAGCTGAACATGACCCCCCCTCATGCAGGTGGATCCTGGGTCTCCTGACAGGCAGACCTCCATGATGAGAGGAGGCAGCCACACATCATCTCCCCTCCCCCTGAACACGGGAGCCCCCACGGCTCGGTCTGCTCTCCACTGCTATTCTCTACATTATGTGCATAAGCATGTGAATATACATACTGTATCTATAATAGATTATTTTCAGCTTATATACATACACTCTCTCTAGCTCCATACATACTTATCTATTTAACTCAACCACACAATTTCATCTGCTCTCAGCACATCCCATATTATATAGTTTTATATATTATATTTTTTGTACTTCCTTTTATTAACCTTGCTTATTGTGCACATTTTAGTAGCTAGAGTAAAAAATAATAATTCACTGCTCATTGCACTGGTATGTTGTGGCATGTGACAATAAAACTTTGAACTTGAACAAAGTTTGTACACCTTGGGTAGGTGTAGTTAGCGAGTGAAGACTATACCTTTGCCTGTTATTGTGATTCGGGGGCTGGAGCCAGGCTACCTCGGGTGATTCATGAACTCTAATCTATGCTGTTGAATAGTACTATACATGCAAAAGTGTATTAGAACTGGGTGTACTATAACAGCAAATTCTGAAATTGTTCGGTTTTTACATCTGTGGTGGATGAGAAGTGGATATACTGTGTCTCTGTGTCTGTGGATAAAGAAGTGGGTATACTCTGTATACCTCTGTATACCCTTGAATACACCGCAAGTCCTTTTACCTCTGTATACACTTGACTACACCACGAGTCCTTTTACTTCTGTATACCCTCGACTACACCACAAGTCCTTTTATCTCCGTATACCCTCGACTACACCACGAGTCCTTTTACCTCTGTATACCCTCGACTACACTAACTCCGTATACCTCTGTATACCCTCGACCTCGTAGTGTACGAGTCCTTTTTTCACATCCTAGATAAAGATGAACAAAGGAGGAAGCACACGTTACAAATACTGTGGTCAGCCATCACCATGGTCAGTTCAGTCTTCACCATGGTCAGTAATCACCATGGTCAGTTAAGTCATCTTGGTTAGCCATCACCATGGTCAGTAATCACCATGGTCAGTTAAATCATCTTGGTTAGCCATCACCATGGTCAGTAATCACCATGGTCAGCCATCACCATGGTCAGCCATCACCATGGTCAGTAATCACCATGGTCAGTAATCACCATGGTGAGTTAAGTCATCTTGGTTAGCCATCACCATGGTCAGTAATCACCATGGTCAGTAATCACCATGGTCAGCCATCACCATGGTCAGTAATCACCATGGTCAGTTAAAGGAGTAGTAAAGGGAAAAATCATGTTTAGCCCTGTTTTAAGGTTACTTATGAACATATACAATGGTTTAGATCAAAAAGTTGACAAAACTAGCACTTTTGAGAAAGTCTGATAATCGCTCTACCACCGTTTAGGTCATACAATGGATGTGGGTGGGAACCGTGAAAAATCATTCATTCTCCCTCATCCTCCCTCAAATAATTTTCCCTTTACTAGACATTACCATAGTCAGTTCAGTCATCATCACAATCAGCTATCATCATGGTCAGTCATCATCATGGTCAGTCATCATCACGGTCAGTCATCATCATGGTCAGTCATCATCATGGTCAGTCATCATCATAGTCAGTCATTACCATAGTCAGTTCAGTCATCATCATGGTCAGTCATCATCACGGTCAGTCATCATCATGGTCAGTCATCATCATGGTCAGTCATCATCACGGTCAGTCATCATCATGGTCAGTCATCATCATAGTCATTCATTACCATAGTCAGTTCAGTCATCATCATAAACAGCAATTCTGTGTTTTTAATAGATGGGCTAAAAAATGGTTTTGTTCTCCCAGTCAAAAATGTGAGTCTGTCTACAAGGCATCTACCCTCATTTTGTTCAGCTCACAAAAATAGATTAAATGTATGCCTTATCGTATTCAATTTAATGTCAAAAAGTTAGAATAAATAAATAAATAAATAAGCACAATGATTTAATAATCCTATTCATCTTTAGCTGATTTATTAGGATCACATGTGGGTCATGATAAAGGTCAACAAGGCATTGTCGAGTGTGTAAAGCAAAGCCACAAAGGAGTGAGGCCATTGTCTCTGCTCCATTTCTAAAGACGCACAATGCGTCAGGTATAATATGTTGCCTGAGGGCAAGGTTGGGCATCCTTAAAACAATGGAATTGTACACATACTGACCTTCTTTCTGTCCAATCCTAGAAGAGAGCCCTTACTATAAAAGCACCTCCAACAACCCAGAAGTATCATCGAACTTCGATCGAACGAGCAGCGGACAAGCCAGCAAGGGAAACATTGTATTGTTACAGCCAAGTTATCGACTCAAGAACACCAAGATGCATATTCTAAGCTTATTCCTCATGGCCATCATGGTCGCCAAATCTTCATCGTGGCACTGCCGCAACGACCCAACCTACAGACGACCAGAGTACTCTGACATCTCAGTGGAATGTGGTACCTCGTCTATTCGCCTGGCTATCCTCTTCTGCCCTGCTGCCTACACTGGTTACAATGAGTCCCTGCTCGTCCTCAACAACAAGTTCAGTGACCCATCCTGCCAGGGAATCCTGGACACCAGTGTGGTTCCACCTGTGGTGAGGTTCACCTTCCCCCTCACCATGGACGACAGTTGTAGCAGCGTCTTCCTGACAACCAGCACTGCAGGAACAGGAATATTCTCAGACTTCTCCAACATCCAGACTGTCAACATCAGTGGTATAATTCGATCCTTCGACCCTACCTCTGGCACAGTCACATACAACGCAGAACTGAAGTACTATTACTCCTGTGCATATCCCCTTGAGTACCTGATCAACAATACTCAGATTGATGTGTCAGCCTCCTCCATTGCAGTGAAGGACACCAATGGTAGTTTCATCAGCACTTTGAGACTGGAGCTCTTCTATGATGTGAATTACACTAAACCTCTGATCATGCCATCTCTTGGTATTGAGCTGAGGACCTTGGTCTATGCCCAAGTCAGTGCCACCAACCTGACCTCCCAGTACAATGTGCTGCTGGACAGATGCTATGCATCCATCTCTTCTCATCCCGCCAACTCCTCTTTCTTCAACTTGTTTGTTCCCTGCAACATTGAACTGATGACCACAATGATTGAGAACGGAGATAGCCACAATGCCCGTTTCTCCTTCCCGGCCTTCCGCTTTATTGAGCAGCAGAACGAGACCGTGTCCACCTACTACCTCCACTGCATCACCCGGCTCTGTGATGTCAGCTCCTGCGATACGTTCAAGGTATGCGGCAGTGCCCCACACGGAAGGAGGAGAAGGAGTGTTAAGGACAATGAAGACCCAGATATCCCAGTCCGTACCCTCACTTCTCCTGAGATTATCACCAACACTGAGAGCCAGTCATCTAAGCAAGAGGCGCTGAATGGTAGCAGCAATGCTGACTCCTCCGTGGGGCTTGGGGTGGCAGTGGGCATCCTTGCCTTTGCCTGCATCATCGTCCTCTGTGTGGCAGTCATCTTGTACAAGAGGCTCAAGCGCTAAACAGCTGATCGCTGGCTTGTGAAACAGCTGAGATGAAATGTGGGATTCTGGCCTGGGGAACACCGTCCCTTTAAATGGTGCATCCATCCACCTGCTCATCTCACAACTCTGGTGGAGGACTGGGCTGAGCTCATTATACTGTACTGTAGCTTCTGTTGTTGGTTGTTGATCTTTGCTTGGTATGTGTCATCATAGGAATACTTGCAATAATAGCTGGTTTTAGAACAAAATACTGCTAAATAATGAATTCTAAAGTGTTATTGCATGTATGCGCTTTATAAGCTTTGACTTAAAAATGTAAAATATTTAAAGGCAGTGTGTGCAGTATGTGTATGTAATGTTTTGTGAGTGTACTTGTCAGTGTACCTGTCAAAGTATTATATTTTAATTTAATGGTTTCCCTTGCTTGCTTCGCTCTAAACTAGCAAATAAATTATATTTAAAAATAATTATTTTTTGAATTCAGTACTTTCCTTCACTGGCATGTACCTACTGTACTGTACAAGGACACCTTCACCTTTGAAATAAATAAAAATATATAAATGTATACGACTGCTACAAGACTATTTCATTTGAAAAAAATGACTGTAATTTGCCAGAACAGTACTGATGGGTGATATTAATGCCTTCTGCATCTTCGCATCCTGAACCAGAGCACAGTAACATGAGTCATTATCGGCTCTGCAATGTGTACGTCATGAATACAGTGTAGTTTTCTTAAGTGCATTGAAAGTCCCGCTATCGACTTCTTGATTATATCAGTGTAGGTAATTTTTTGTTAAAAAACCCCCCCAATATAATTATACAATTATATTGCATCTTGCAGTAGCTGGCTGAGGGCATATTGGTAACTAAGAGATCTCTCTGTTGATTGTTTGTCAGACATACTGTAGCAACAGTAACTAAGGGTGGAGGGTTCAAGTTTGCCAATGGTCATTTTAAGCATCTACAATACAATACCCCTGTGTCATGAAACAAAATGCAATTTGATCCCAGATTTGAGCATAACTAACATGCTTTACTGTGTGGATACATGGGCTAATATCTGAAACACACATTTATGTTGTTTTGCCTCTATCTGTCAGAAAAGCTCAACATTTTCTGGTCCAATAAAGTGCTGAAGGTTTTTTCTCCGCTGTCTGGGTCCCCATGGGGGTGTCTCTCCGAGGCCCCTGAGGCGGGTCCATCTGTCAGAGGAGGAAGCTGTCTGCCTGGACACACGCTGCTGTATATCTCCCAGGCCGTTCCCTGTTCCCTCATACGTTCTCCGAGACACACAACCAAACAATACATGTTGCAATTTCATACGTTTTGTGAACTGGCATCTGTTGAAACCCAGTAATATGAGAGGCAGTATTTCATTTCAAATTCAGGTCATTAGGTCAACTAACAAGGCATTCTTGATAATCAGTTGTCTTAGTTTTTTTTACCTCTTGTTTTATTTTTTTTACCTCTGACGTGGATGCTGTACCTCTGCGTTTTGTTGAACTTATGCGTCACAATAATACACAAAAACAATATGTGTGAATTATAGCCTGCCCATTTACACATGTAGCAGTGACCGTCATCAGAGGGGATATTGTTGTACAGTAGTACAGTAGTAGGATTTGGCCACCTTTATGATCAGGCAAAACCCCACACAAATGGGGTGAGAGCTACTATCATACTAAACTAAAATAATATAAAAAATTACAAACAAAAGATGACAGTTCAGCACCATACCCAACACCATAGCCCCTCCCCCTATACTCATGACCAAACTCTGAGAGCTGAACATGACCCCCCCTCATGCAGGTGGATCCTGGGTCTCCTGACAGGCAGACCTCCATGATGAGAGGAGGCAGCCACACATCATCTCCCCTCCCCCTGAACACGGGAGCCCCCACGGCTCGGTCTGCTCTCCACTGCTATTCTCTACATTATGTGCATAAGCATGTGAATATACATACTGTATCTATAATAGATTATTTTCAGCTTATATACATACACTCTCTCTAGCTCCATACATACTTATCTATTTAACTCAACCACACAATTTCATCTGCTCTCAGCACATCCCATATTATATAGTTTTATATATTATATTTTTTGTACTTCCTTTTATTAACCTTGCTTATTGTGCACATTTTAGTAGCTAGAGTAAAAAATAATAATTCACTGCTCATTGCACTGGTATGTTGTGGCATGTGACAATAAATTTCAAAGTGCTAGTTTTGTCAACTTTTTGATCTGAACCATTGTATATGATCACAAGTAACCTTAAAACAGGGCTAAACATGCATTTTCCCTTTACTAGACATTACCATAGTCAGTTCAGTCATCATCACAATCAGCTATCATCATGGTCAGTCATCATCATGGTCAGTCATCATCATAGTCATTCATTACCATAGTCAGTTCAGTCATCATCACAATCAGCTATCATCATGGTCAGTCATCATCATGGTCAGTCATCATCATGGTCAGTCATCATCACGGTCAGTCATCATCACGGTCAGTCATCATCATGGTCAGTCATCATCATAGTCATTCATTACCATAGTCAGTTCAGTCATCATCATAAACAGCAATTCTGTGTTTTTAATAGATGGGCTAAAAAATGGTTTTGTTCTCCCAGTCAAAAATGTGAGTCTGTCTACAAGGCATCTACCCTCATTTTGTTCAGCTCACAAAAATAGATTAAATGTATGCCTTATCGTATTCAATTTAATGTCAAAAAGTTAGAATAAATAAATAAATAAATAAGCACAATGATTTAATAATCCTATTCATCTTTAGCTGATTTATTAGGATCACATGTGGGTCATGATAAAGGTCAACAAGGCATTGTCGAGTGTGTAAAGCAAAGCCACAAAGGAGTGAGGCCATTGTCTCTGCTCCATTTCTAAAGACGCACAATGCGTCAGGTATAATATGTTGCCTGAGGGCAAGGTTGGGCATCCTTAAAACAATGGAATTGTACACATACTGACCTTCTTTCTGTCCAATCCTAGAAGAGAGCCCTTACTATAAAAGCACCTCCAACAACCCAGAAGTATCATCGAACTTCGATCGAACGAGCAGCGGACAAGCCAGCAAGGGAAACATTGTATTGTTACAGCCAAGTTATCGACTCAAGAACACCAAGATGCATATTCTAAGCTTATTCCTCATGGCCATCATGGTCGCCAAATCTTCATCGTGGTTCTGCCTCAACGACCCAACCTACAGACGACCAGAGTACTCTGACATCTCAGTGGAATGTGGTACCTCGTCTATTCGCCTGTCTATCCTCTTCTGCCCTGCTGCCTACACTGGTTACAATGAGTCCCTGCTCGTCCTCAACAACAAGTTCAGTGACCCATCCTGCCAGGGAATCCTGGACACCAGTGTGGTTCCACCTGTGGTGAGGTTCACCTTCCCCCTCACCATGGACGACAGTTGTAGCAGCGTCTTCCTGACAACCAGCACTGCAGGAACAGGAATATTCTCAGACTTCTCCAACATCCAGACTGTCAACATCAGTGGTATAATTCGATCCTTCGACCCTACCTCTGGCACAGTCACATACAACGCAGAACTGAAGTACTATTACTCCTGTGCATATCCCCTTGAGTACCTGATCAACAACACTCAGATTGATGTGTCAGCCTCCTCCATTGCAGTGAAGGACACCAATGGTAGTTTCATCAGCACTTTGAGACTGGAGCTCTACTATGATGTGAATTACACTAAACCTCTGATCATGCCATCTCTTGGTATTGAGCTGAGGACCGTGGTCTATGCCCAAGTCAGTGCCACCAACCTGACCTCCCAGTACAATGTGCTGCTGGACAGATGCTATGCATCCATCTCTTCTCATCCCGCCAACTCCTCTTTCTTCAACTTGTTTGTTCCCTGCAACATTGAACTGATGACCACAATGATTGAGAACGGAGATAGCCACAATGCCCGTTTCTCCTTCCCGGCCTTCCGCTTTATTGAGCAGCAGAACGAGACCGTGTCCACCTACTACCTCCACTGCATCACCCGGCTCTGTGATGTCAGCTCCTGCGATACGTTCAAGGTATGCGGCAGTCCCCCAGTCGGAAGGAGGAGAAGGAGTGTTAAGGACAATGAAGACCCAGATATCCCAGTCCGTACCCTCACTTCTCCTGAGATTATCACCAACACTGAGAGCCAGTCATCTAAGCAAGAGGCGCTGAATGGTAGCAGCAATGCTGACTCCTCCGTGGGGCTTGGGGTGGCAGTGGGCATCCTTGCCTTTGCCTGCATCATCGTCCTCTGTGTGGCAGTCATCTTGTACAAGAGGCTCAAGCGCTAAACAGCTGATCGCTGGCTTGTGAAACAGCTGAGATGAAATGTGGGATTCTGGCCTGGGGAACACCGTCCCTTTAAATGGTGCATCCATCCACCTGCTCATCTCACAACTCTGGTGGAGGACTGGGCTGAGCTCATTATACTGTACTGTAGCTTCTGTTGTTGGTTGTTGATCTTTGCTTGGTATGTGTCATCATAGGAATACTTGCAATAATAGCTGGTTTTAGAACAAAATACTGCTAAATAATGAATTCTAAAGTGTTATTGCATGTATGCGCTTTATAAGCTTTGACTTAAAAATGTAAAATATTTAAAGGCAGTGTGTGCAGTATGTGTATGTAATGTTTTGTGAGTGTACTTGTCAGTGTACCTGTCAAAGTATTATATTTTAATTTAATGGATTTCCCTTGCTTGCTTCGCTCTAAACTAGCAAATAAATTATATTTAAAAATAATTATTTTTTGAATTCAGTACTTTCCTTCACTGGCATGTACCTACTGTACTGTACAAGGACACCTTCACCTTTGAAATAAATAAAAATATATAAATGTATACGACTGCTACAAGACTATTTCATTTGCCAGAACAGTACTGATGGGTGATATTAATGCCTTCTGCATCTTCGCATCCTGAACCAGAGCACAGTAACATGAGTCATTATCGGCTCTGCAATGTGTACGTCATGAATACAGTGTAGTTTTCTTAAGTGCATTGAAAGTCCCGCTATCGACTTCTTGATTATATCACTGTAGGTCATTTTTTGTTAAAACCCCCCCCCCCAATATAATTATACAATTATATTGCATTTGCAGTAGCTGGCTGAGGGCATATTGGTAACTAAGAGATCTCTCTGTTGATTGTTTGTCAGACATACTGTAGCAACAGTAACTAAGGGTTGAGGGTTCAAGTTTGCCAATGGTCATTTCAAGCATCTACAATACTATACCCCTGTGTCATGAAACAAAACGCAATTTGATCCCAGATTTGAGCATAACTAACATGCTTTACTGTGTGGACACATGGGCTAATATCTGAAACACACATTTATGTTGTTTTGCCTCTATCTGTCAGAAAAGCTCAACATTTTCTGGTCCAATAAAGTGCTGAAGGTTTTTTCTCCGCTGTCTGGGTCCCCATGGGGATGTCTCTCCGAGGCCCCTGAGGCGGGTCCATCTGTCAGAGGAGGAAGCTGTCTGCCTGGACACACGCTGCTGTATATCTCCCAGCCCGCTGGGGCAGATGCTGCCCCGATCCCCGGGGCTTCTGGGAGCTGGGAGTGATAGATGGAGGGAGCAGGGGCCCACAGCAGGGGCCCACAGCAGGTCACACACCCCCACTCCCTGTCTCCTCCCCATCCAAAGGCCTTCAAGTGAATCTACAATCACTGATATTTGTGAAGACTAAAACAAAACAAACACAAAGAAGCAGGAAATAAGTAGTCTCTGTTGAGCACTTAGTACCACGTAGACCACGTAGACCACGTAGTACACAGGGTTTACTTACAGTAATGCAATGTCTTCATAAAGAGCAGTCACACACACACACCAGATGGAGCTGGTTATACATGGGTTTCATTTTAAACCTGATCACAACTTACTTTGTTGGCAAGGGGTGAGTTCAGAATTGAACTAATTTCAGAGTTGTGAAGGATTTGATACACTGCAGTTTCGAGTGCAGTGAGGGTTGAAAAGGGAACCCGAGGGGAGTGGGTTGGCCAGACCGGGTTCCCCAGTTGGAAACACATTTTGTAATTGCTCTCATGTGCCAAAGAATTATGTAACGCTCCAATGTATTCTATGAGTTTTGGAGAGGAAGCTTTGTCCAAACAAGTGGTCTGTCCTGAGTATTTATGCTGCCTACACTGACCCCATCCAGTTCTCACAGACCCTGTGTGATGGCCTCCCTGTGCTAATATGTTAACAACAAGCAGCCTTGAAGAGCAGCAGCCTCTGGCCCCTGGGCATGCTAAAGATATTACATTAGTTTACGACTAAACAAGGGGAGAGCGGAGCGCAGAGACGTGGGAGCAGGATGCCCGGCCAGCGCAGGCGCCCCGAGGGGACGATGTGTTTGGGTGATCAGGGTCACCTGACTGATCCAGTTACCACCCCAACCTCTCCAAACTGCCTGTCAAATGATGATGTAGCGGTCGCTTCCTTCGCTGTGTGAACTCTACCATTGTTAGAGGAATAATTCAGTCTAGAAGCATATTTCTGTGGTTGTCTGTAGGTGAGTTAAATGTTTTTTTTAGAGGATTATCTAGTTTTTATGTAATTGGG
This sequence comes from Borostomias antarcticus, assembly GCF_949987555.1. NCBI lineage: Eukaryota > Metazoa > Chordata > Actinopteri > Stomiiformes > Stomiidae > Borostomias > Borostomias antarcticus. Next base: position 8,365,229 of record NC_140235.1, read on the forward strand.
TTAGGATTAGGGTTAGGGTTAGGACACAAAATGCTTCATAAAGAAAATGTAGGTGCTCGATTGCATTGTGAAAATGATACATGTTTATAATACGGGTAGATTAAATCAAGCATTCTGATCGGTTGAGAGTGAGTCACGGGGGGTAGGGGAGAGCCGGGACGAAAGTAACACTTTTTCGTTTGATCCAATTTACTTCGAAATTAATAGAGGTAGAGATTCCATGTTTTATGACACACAACTTGCACACGTCCTTCACTATTATTGACTGTAATTTCCGTTCTAGGATATATGAGTTTAACATAAATAGGCTGGGAACGTACCGAGTGGAATGTTACTTTCGTCCCTATGGAGCGGGACGAAAGTAACACAACAGTGGGGCGGAAGTAACAGCAAACGAAGGGTCCTCGTATCTCTGTATTTCAGGATTGTAAGTCTCTTTACTATCAATACATATACTATTACACATAACACATATATTATTATACACAATATAATGTTTGTATAGATTAAATAAATGCTATAAATTCGAAATCCATACAGCGCACAGACAGCTGCCCAGCTATGACCTCCTATGCTGCCTGTCTGCAGGTTTCTTGGAAGAATAACCCTCTCCTGGTCTACCTCACCCTAATTCTCGGCATATTCTGTAAATGTAACAAAATAAATGCATTGTAAGTCACTGTCAAATATCACGGAGCGAAATAGCTATTGTTACTTTCGCCCCACAGGCTACTGTTACTTTCGCCCCTCTCCGCTCTCCCGTCACTTATCCCTGGCTAGTCTCCAAGACTTCATCGCATGAAACTTAAAACCTATGCTATCATTTAGTCACTAGATGTCTTAAGAAAACTACATATGTTTACAAACTTAAACAAGTAAACACAATTCTACAATCGAAAAATACTTAGGGGACCACTCTTTTACTTATGGCGCTTAAAAACGTTATCCTGCTATAACTCCACCAAACAAACTCGGTTGGTGCCGAAATTTTGTATGAAGCTAAGGCACTGGTATATGCATGTACAAACGTAACCACGTCTTCGAGGTTGCCGTAGTTTTAGAGAAAATGCGCGTGTTACTTTCGTCCTCCGTTACTTTCGTCCCGGCTCTCCCCTACTGTATATAGCATGAAGTCCTGTAGAATCTCGCTAGAGCCTAATCTCAGCTGTGTTCACACCGGGCGGGAATTTTTGCTGCGGGTTCCTGCGCCGCCCAGTTCGCCCAATCTCGCCGCGGGATCAATGGGTCGCCGCGCAAATCCGCAGTAGAAAGTTCAAAAAATGTAATTTTTGCGAATGCCGCGCCGCCGAGTTCGGTGATACGCGCCGCTCGTGCCGCCCGCCGCCCAGTTCGCGCGAATTGTATTGACTTTCTATGTAAACTCGCCACGCCGCCGGAAAAATTTGCGCCCGGTGTGAACACAGAAGAGACCAAGCCCCCAGGATTCTAAATCTAAAGTGAAGGCCTATTGAACCGTTCCATCTTGGCTAGATTTGTAGTCATTCTGCTATTTCCGGTGACTTTTGTACTTGCGCAGTTGTGCTTTTCTGTCCGACGCGCGTCCACGCACGTTCCCGGCTCTCCCCGCTTTGATTTAGCAATGAAAACCGGCTTGCATATTAACCTGTTTTTGTAAAATATATCCATTGGAGAAATTATTTTTTCATCCAGGCATCTTAGTTTTAACAGGTTATATATAACTGAACATGTTTTGTTTGCTAGTAGATGGTATTCATTCCGTTCACGATAACGTTATTGCAGCCAGGCTAAATTCCTCCAGGGAGCCAGTGACAGGCGATTTGAAAAGCTTCCCTCCCCGCCAGCAGGAGCTTTGGCCGCTGCTACCGCATCTCGGATAACCCGCTGTGTTCGTGGCTGCTATTTCACATTCGCCCTTGATCAATCCCAATACCGATCCATGGTAATAATGAATCAATCGTTCAGAATGGCAGTGCTGCATGCATGTTACAACATCATTGTTAGCTTTATTAACATAACCATAGACTACATTTATCTCTCTAACGTTAGGCTATCCATCTTACACCAGTCGGCCATTCGATATCTAGAAGCGGTCAACGCCAACGTTGACCGTGGACGTGGACGCGCGTAGGACAGAAAAGCACAACTGCGCAAGTACAAAAGTCACCGGAAGGCCAGAAGAGCACAACTGCGCAAGTACAAAAGTCACCGGAAATGGTCAAATGACTACAAATTTGCCAAGATGGCGCGGTTCAATAGGGCTTCATTGTTGATAGCGGTCAGTGAATGGAGTGGCTGTATCCAGTTCTATTTCGTGGAGCTCCGCCCCACAGGGCTAGCTCCTATTGGCTAGCGAAACCCAGCTAGCTACATTGACTGAAGAAAAAAACATACACGCACCTGTGTCCAACCAGGTCCGGTGCACCACTGTATAAGCGGGCTACGCCCGCACATCTGCTCCTTCGAAATTTTCAGCTCGCATTGCTACTGAAAGAAGATAAGAAGATGTCTACTCAGCGGACCCAAGCGGAGCTGGCGGCGTCCTTAGATGACCCCCTGCCGGCGCCGATTGATCCGCCGGATCGTTTCTGTGTCTGCGGCTCCCGCTACAGCGACGTGGGACACCACCTCTGCTTCCGCTGTCTGGGGCCACAGCACGCCAGAGCGGGTCTGGCTCCGTCCCCCGCCTGCGAGATCTGCGCCCACCTGGACCCCATGGAGAGGATGCTCCGGGCGCATTTCTTCGCTCCGCCGCCGCTGGAGACTGAAGGTCTGGTCCAGCTGGTCGGCGAGGACATCGGCGCGCCCCCGCAACAACCGGCGGCCCCGATTACCTCCCTCGCGCCTACGGATGATGAGGAAGAGCTCTCCGAGGCAGACGAGGGTCTCTCTGCGTCGGAAGCCACTACGGCTAGTGGCGCCTCCTTCCCGGGGCGGGGTTCATTCGATCGCGACCTGCCCCGGCTGCTGGAGAGAGCCGCGCATCACCTCGGTATCTCCGTCCCGGAGGTTGCTGCGACTACGGGGCTCCCACTGTGGAGCTCCGTCTGCTACGGGCGTCCCTCTCAGCCTACTCCTCGTCTCCTGCCGGCTATGCCTGACCTGGAGGCGTTCGTCGAGGCTGAATGGGAGCGGCCGTTGGCCATCAGAGGTCCGCTTCGCCAGTTCAGCAGAGCTACGAGGGTAACCGGCTGGACTGACGTACTGTAGCAGCTATCGGCTCTCCTCCTCTGGAACCCGACATTGCAGCGGTCCTGGTGCCTGGTTCCTCCGCCTGGGGCTCGGCCAGGAAGCCTCTCATGCCGGACGTCAAGGATAAGACAACCCTGTCCTTGGCCGACAAAGGTTTTTCTCTGGCCGCGCAGGCCGTGGCTGCCTCCTCCTCCATTGCTATGCTGGCCATTTACATCGGCCAGCTAGCTACGGAGCAAACCCCCCCCTCTATGGATGAAGACAGGAGAGCGGAGATGGCCGAAGCCGCCGGAGCCGTTGCTCAGCTTGTGAGAATCTCCGCCTCCTGTCTGGGTGGAGTGATGGCCACGTCGGTGGTGCAGCAGCGCCACCTATGGCTCTCCCTGACTCGTCTGCGCGAGGAAAACAAGGGTGTCCTCCTCAACTCACCGGTCAGTAGGGAGGGGTTGTTTGGGGCGGCTGTGTCTAACATCCTGGAGCAGTGTCGCAGCCAGGAGCAGGACCGGCTCCTCCTCGCTCGCCACCTCGCTGCTCCGGGGGAGCGCAGTGTGCCGGCACGTCCGCGTGCTCCGGCTGATGCTGCCGCGACTGGGAGCAAGCGCCGGCGAACACACAAGGCTAAACAACCTGCCACGGGGTCCCGCCCCGCTACGGCCCATGGACCGGCTCGCCCGGGCTCCTGGACTGCGCACGCGGCTCCTCCCCCGCGACCTCCCCCTGCCAACCCCGCCCAGGGTGCCGGGACCGGTCCGGCGTCTTCAAGCGCGCCCACCGCTCCGCCTCCGGCTTGGGGTAGGAAGAGGCGCACCTATTGACGGTGCGTGGAGATGCGTGACTGTGTTGTGCCCACACCACGCTCTGTTAAGAGCGGCGGTGAGCAAGTTTCCCTGTTCAATAAAGCAAACACGATGCAACGTTATCAAGCTGGTTGTAATGTGCAGTCCGCATCTCCTCCCTTTTCAACTACTGTAATGTTCTCGGCTAGAGCCGCTGGGTCTTATGTGAAAGAGTCAGAATTGACCACGGCAGGTCTCGCCGCAGCTGGAAGACCGGCTCGAGCCGCGGAGTCTTTTCCTGCTAAAGCAGACGTGACTCACGCGGGGCTCGCCGGCTCAGCTGATGTGATGTATTCGGCTAGAGCCACCGGGTCTTCCGTGAAAAAGTCGGAATTGACCATGGCAGGTCTCGCCGCAGCTGGAAAACCGACTCGAGCCGCGGAGTCTTTTCCTGCAAAGAGAGCAGACGTGACGCGCGCAGCTCTCGCCGGTTCAGCGAATGTAATATATTCGGCTAGAGCCGCCGGGTCGTCTGTGAGAAAGTCAGATTTGACCACGGCAGGTCTCGCCGCCCCTGTTCTAAACAGACCGTTTGGGTTTTTAACAGAGGGGATGTGTGCGCCCAGGCCAAGTGCTATGGCTGTACTGCCCTGTTCGGAGTTTTCTCGGGACCGACCGCTGGCGGGGTTTAGCGGCGAAAAAGATGCGCTAGACCCCCAGACGGCGTTCGTTCATTCGGGCCGAGCGTTCGAGCCTCTCCCTGTGTGTTCAACAGGTAGAGAGTTTTCACGCTCACCGGTCAGTGAGAATACTTCCATGTTTACTGCCTCGGCTGGCTATTTTCATGAGCAGCCGAGGCGTCGCTCCGTCAGTGTGTGTGATACCAACGCTCGGCCTTTAGCTAAAAGGAGCAGGCCTATGGTGTCTGATATCCACACTTCATCTCACAACGTGCACCAGTCGCATGGTTTTCGCCTGGCCGCTTTGTGTGATGTTGGCGCGAAATCACTGCCCGCCTCTCATGTCCCGTCTAGTCGGTCTGCGAAAGACGGCACCTTGACAGATCATGCAAATGAGAAGGCGGGGCTTCCCGCATTGCAACACTCCGCCGTTTTCTCTCAATGGGATGAGCAACGGCGGCTTGTTAGCAATGCGGACGGTGTCGGCTCACTTCCTCTTTTTGTGAATGAAGTGCTTCTTGACAGGAATGCCATTCATCCTCGCGCTGTTCAGGGACATGGAACTCCCAATGGGGATTTTTCATCTCCCTTTCGAGGGTGGCTCGCCTTGGGCCAGGACAGCAGAGTTTCTCAGCTGTCCGGTGGCGGTCAGGGCCAAATTGAACTATGGCAGGTTCCTCGATCTGTTCCCGCGATCTCCAGCACAACCTCTTTCCAACCGCTTCACAGTCTGGCAGGAGAGATGTCTCCTGGACAGCTGGTTGCAGCGTGTTCTACGGGAAGGGTATCTCATTCAGTTTTGTTGCCCCCCACCGCCCTTCACGGGCGTAGTGGAGACAGTGATACCGCGTCCCGCTCAGGCTGCCGCTCTGTCAGCAGAGATTGCAGAACTGATGGCGAAGGGAGCGGTAACTGTGGTCCCGTCAGACCAGAGGGACGAGGGATTTTATTCCCGCTACTTCCTCGTGCCAAAGAAGACGGGGGGCGTGAGGCCAATTTTGGACCTCCGCCTTTTCAACAAAACGGTGGCGAATCTGAAGTTCCATATGCTTACGGTGCGACAAATGCTGGAGGCATTCCTTCCCGGCGATTTTTGCACCAGCATAGACCTCAAGGACGCTTACTTCCACATACCGATAGCTCATCGGCATCGGAAGTTTTTGCGTTTCGCCTACCTGGGTGTGGCGTACGAATATACCAGACTCCCGTTTGGATATGCGCTCGCCCCCAGAACCTTCTCCAATTGTGTGGAGGCGGCGTTGAGGCCACTGCGCCGGCAGGGCATCAGGATCCTGGCGTACCTGGACGACCTGCTGGTACTGGCTCCGTCGCCTTTGTTGGCTCTGATGCATACCGCCACGGTGGTGCGGCATCTCACCGACCTGGGGTTTGCAATCAACTGGGAGAAGAGTGCTCTGTGGCCGGCCCGTCAGATTGTTTACCTAGGTATCAATCTGGACACGAGCGCCATGAGAGCACGGCTATCCGATTCAAGGAGGGAAACACTGGAGAAGAGTCTCAGTGTTTGCCGTCCTTCTCGAAAGATCGCGGTTCTGTCGATCATGCCCCTTCTGGGTCTCATGGCAGCCGCCCATGTGGTAGTGTCACTGGGCCTTCCTCACATGAGGTGCGTGCAGAGATGGTTCGCGCGGCTTCGTCTGGACCCTGTGAGGCACAGACGGCGCCTTGTGCGGATGCCGGGGTCATTGTCAGCAGACCTCGACTATTGGAGGGACCGGCGCGTAATAGCGCACGGTGTTCCAATAGGCAGGGTGTTGGCTCACGTCGCTGTCTTCACAGACGCGTCTCTAAGCGGCTGGGGTGGTACATGTCTGTCCCAGGCCGTAGGTGGTTTGTGGGCCGTCGGAGAACGGCGCCACATCAACCTCCTGGAGTTGGAGACGGTGCTACTGGCATTGCGCCACTTTGTACACCTGGTACAGGGGCGCGATGTGCTGGTGCGGTCAGACAACCAGACCACAGTAGCTTACATCAACCGACAAGGGGGAGTCCGCTCGCCAGCGCTTCACCGTCTGGCGGTAACGCTGTGGCGATGGGCTCATGTCAATCTCCGGTCACTGACAGCGCGGCACATTGCCGGCCGTCTGAACGTCGGGGCGGACCTGATGTCTCGGGGCGGGCCTCACCCGGACGAGTGGAGCCTACATCCTCAGATAGTGGCTCAGCTCTGGACCCGGTTCGGCAGAGCAGGGGTGGATCTCTTTGCTTCGAGAGAGAACGCAAAGTGTCCCCTCTGGTTCTCTCTGAGACAGCAGGACCAGCCTCCGCTGGGCGTGGATGCGTTCGCGCATGCCCCCTGGCCGGGGGCGCTGCTGTATGCTTTCCTGCCGATGGGGCTGATTTTACCATTGTTGGCCAGGGTGCGGTCAGAGGGTGCATCGGTAATACTGATAGCGCCGGACCGCCACTGGGCGAGATGGTATGCAGAAGTGATGGCCATGACTACTGTAGAACCGTGGCACATCCCTCATTGGCCGAACGCTCTGTCCCAGGCGGAGGGCTCAATTTGCGCACTTGAACGGCGGAGATTGTCTGATAGGGGACTCTCTCCGGCCGTGATCTGTACAATTCAGAGCGCGCGCGCGGCTTCCACTGCCTTGGTTTACTCTGGCAAATGGGCTGCTTTTGCGCGTTGGTGTGAGGAAAGGGACTTCGCTCCCGAGTCATGCTCGGTCGAGGCGATTTTGGAATTCCTTCAGCACCTGATGGATCATGGTGGCGGTTTGGCAGCATCCACTATCAAGGTGTATGCGTGTGCTATTTCCGCATGCCATGAGGGGTTCGCCAAAACTACGGTTTTCGGGCATCCCCTGGTTAAACGCTTCCTGGCCGGCACGCGCCGTCTTCGCCCTGTGCGTAAGGCTGCGGCGCCGCCTTGGGATTTGCTCTTGGTTCTGGATGCGCTATGTAAAGCGCCGTTCGAACCAATGGAGCGGATATCTCTCAAGTGGCTATCGATTAAGACCGCGCTGCTCCTTGCTCTGACGTCGGGCAAGCGGGTCAGTGATCTGAGGGCGTTGACAGTTTTTCTCATCACGGGTGATGGGAGCAAAGCTGTGTTGCGCACGGATCCATCTTTCGTTCCGAAGGTGGTCCGGGGCGCCTATAAAGCACAGGATTTGGAGCTGGGAGCCTTCTATCCTCCACCTCATGCGAGCGAGGAAGAGGCCCGCCTGCATTTGTTGTGTCCTGTGCGTGCGTTGACGTGTTACGTCCAGCGCACGGCTGCGGTCCGCACCACCCCCCAGTTGTTGGTTTGCCACGGCCCAGGGAAGGTGGGTTCTCCGTTGTCGAAACAGCGTCCCTCCCATTGGATCTGTGAGGGCATCGCCCAGTCTTACGTGACTGCGGGTCGTCCTCTGCCTGGTGCTGTTCGGGCACACTCCACAAGGGGTGTGGCCACGTCAGTTGCCCTGTTCAATGGTGTGTCAGTGGAGGACATCTGTGCGGCGGCGACTTGGTCGTCCCCGTCTCCTTTTGTCTGTTATTACCTTTTATCCATGTCCTCTGTCTCTGTGGCGTCATCTGTGCCAAACACAGCCGCCAGTGCGAGCCAGCGTTAGACAGGATTTTTCATGTAGGTGTTCGGCTCGAGTCGCCGGGTCTTCTGTGAAAGAGTCAGAATTGACCACGGCAGGTCTCGCCGCTACTGGAGAACCGGTTTGAGCCGCGGGGTCTTTTCCTGCTAGGGAAGCAGACGTGACTCACTCAGGTCTCACCGGTTCAGCTAAGGTAGGAGCAGGCCTGTCTAGTGACGTTCCGCTCCTGTTTATGTGTGAGGCTGGGACGGGCTTGTTACGGAGTAACCGCTTTGGTCCAGCTCTCGCCCCACGTACCTCTCCTTGCCCTCGGCTGTGATAGACTGAGTGTGGCGGGGTGGGGCCAGTGCTTGGGTCGGATCAACTGTTAGTATGGTCTCGCCTTGGAGCCCTGGCTTGTGTCCTGACTGGTTTTTCCCTTACTGGGGCCAGCAAGAGTGTATGGTGCGGTCGTGTAGCTCCGCTTATGCCAATAGGAGCTAGCCCTGTGGGGCGGAGCTCCACGAAATAGAACGATGGTTACGTATTGTAACCCTAGTTCTATGAGTGGAGCGGAGCCCCACAGGGAACAGACTTGCTGACCCCGCAGTCTGCTCGCTGAAATTTTGGTTAGGAGCAGATGTGCGGGTGTAGCCCGCTTATACAGTGGTGCACCGGACCTGGGGCCTCATTTATCAAAGAGCGTGTAAATTCTGGTGTAAAAGAGGGCGTACGACGAAAACGCGGAAAATGCACAATGTAGCGTACGACGAGAATATTTACACGCTTTTCGGATCTATCAAAAATGTCGTACGCTCCGAAATCCGAGACTGGCGGAGAATAGAGCGTACGCGCACGCGCCCCGTGTTCCGCCCTCGCCACGCCCTAATCCAACCATATATGGTCAAAACCATGAGTGGCCAAACGTGGTTTCCCGGAAGGAACCGGCTTAAAAAGGTAGCGTGGAGCACCCAGGCGGGACAATGAAACATGGAACGAAGAGCTAAGAAGAGGAACTTCTCGGAGACGGAGGTGCATGTGCTTGTTGGTGAGGTCCACGCGAGGAAGACAATCCTCTTCGGAAGGTATTAATAGCCTACCTTTGTCTGATTGCTCCTACAGCTTAGTAGCCTACTTTAGCTACGTTTTGTGCATCTAGGATTTGGCATACACGGACATACTGTAACATGTGGCTGTGAGGAAAGCAAACATTCTGTGGTAGGCTATGATTAAATTAGGACCAAAAACAGGGAACAATAATGCAGATGACCACTTCATAATGTTAGAACACATTAAACATTTTCCCCTCTGGGAAATTAAGACTCATCTAAATCACCCGGTAAATCACAGCATTTATTTGACTGCCAACAGAAAAACATATCAAATGAATATGGCTGCACAATGAAATGTTTAATGCATAATCAAGTTCACAGACAAACTCAAAGAAAATGATTGAAATTGTTTCTCCAGACTCTGACGTGGGGTGGGACTCAGAGGAGGGGGAGTCTGCAGTGGTCCTGGACCTGACGGTCATGCCCCCGCGAGTTGTAGCCTCCACCTCCAGCGCCACGACCTCCAGTGCCTCCACCTTCTTATCAGCTTTGAATATATATCTTGGCAAACATAACACGGGATTATGTACAAGGAGGGGACAGATACCTAGTGAAAGTACTATTGGTTGCTAGTAAAAAGACAATAACGAGGGCTTGGTATAAGGTGGAACGCCCAACCAAGGAGCAGTGGCTGGGTGTTGTGGAGGAGATGTATGTTAGGGAGAGGTTCACGCATGCATTGAGGATGCAGGAAGGAAAGTTTGAAGGGAGATGGGAAAAATGGATGGATTATAGAAGGAAGTGTGATGATACCACTAATATTAAAATTGTCATATTTGAGTAAGAAAAAAAAGCTGCATGGATGGATGTACCCATAAGCTGTTATTGTAGGTTTTTATGTTTTATTGTATTGTCGTTGTATGGATGGAAAATGCTAATAAAGATTAAAAGTAAATAAGACAAAGAATATGTATCTTGGCTATGGACACACCAACAAGCCAGCCGTCACGCGCAGCGCCTGCCTCCAGTCTAGCCCTACCCTGCTGTGCGCCAGGATGAGTCATGCGTGGAGCCAGGCCACCGTGCCACTACACTTGTGATGAGCATGTCGGCGTCACATATGATTTGGGTATTTCTAGTGTGCACATTTTAGCGATTCACATAGACGTATTCATTCATTGATGGTGCCCTTATGTGGGTGCAGTCGCCATCGCCGTCACCTCTTTGGAGTTCTATATCTCGGCCAGCCGAGTAGCGCCGGATTCATTTAGGCTCGCATTACGCACAGGAGGACTGTCATTTATATGCTTACCAAAGAGCAAACAGGTCCACATGATCACATATTAATGACAATCTAATTGGTCAATTATTGCCGTTTGATGGAGTGCCTGCATTAGGTGTGTGACATATAGCGCGGAAAGGTTTGGGACAGCGCATAGGTTCAGTTTGGGGAACAAATCCATATCGGACCATTAATGAGCCGGTTAGAGGACACGTCTAATCTTGCATTGCGATATATGTTGGTGCTGAATTGGGCTATTAGCCTACATGATTGTGCGTTCATGAACTGTCGCTCTTATTCTCTCCGTCAAACATAGTAATTCACCGACGGACCACCTGCGTCGCCAGTTCCCCCTGTGTTCAAAAAGGGCGTAGAACACCGTGTAAATCGGTAGGACAACTTGAGAGGTGTCGTACAAAAGCGCGGAGAAAGGCGACTAAATTTCCGCCCTTTCGGCTTGATAAATCGCAATGTGGGGGGGGCAAATGGCGTACGCCTGAAATCGCGAAAAAGACCGTGTAAAAGAAGGCGTACCTCAATGATAAATGAGGCCCCTGGTTGGACACAGGTGCGTGTATGTTTTTTTCTTCAGTCAATGTAGCTAAATGGGTTTCGCTAGCCAATAGGAGCTAGCCCTGTGGGGCTCCGCTCCACTCATAGAACTAGGGTTACAATACGTAACCATCGTTCTATTAATACATCCATGGAAGAGACGCGCCCTTTGTTTATGTCTGTTGCATAGCAACAGCGACACCGGGACTATTTTCTCTAACGTTACTGAAATGCGATACAAAACGTTGTTCAAACAATTTTGTGCTGAAAGGCAGTCATTGTCTTTGTTTACTATTTATACTTTCGCTGGCAACCCGTATTATAAAAGCAATAAGGTACTCGAGGCAGTACTTTGTTGTGAATAATGTACAGTTCAAGGGTGCCTAATTAACACCCTGCCTCTAGTAGGCCTATATATATTGCTTAAATATATAATGTAGCCACACATAATACTGTATATCTCCAGGAATCAATGTGTCTGATGCTCATAACGCACAATATAAGTGTTAATCAGTGTTGGGCAAGTTGCTGAAAATTACTGCATATAAACCGTAACTAGTTACTAGGGAAATTAACTTTTGCATTACCTGCTTGTTTTCTGTTGGAGTGTCTTCTTGTACTTGGTTAGCAACGTTAGCACTGGGGTCTTTTTAGCTTTGTAGTTTTGTAGAAGCGTGTTGTTTTACTAGGTGCTTGTAAAGATTATAATTTGTATTATTTGATGTGGATAAAGTTCTCACACCTGCACATTGACTACCCTTACTGTGGGCTAGTGATTGAGTAGTTCATGGTGCTTCCTTAAGCACATTGCTCAGGTGACATTGAGCACACAGGAAATGGTTTTCCATTTCATAACACCAGAGTAACGAGTAACTAGTCCATTTAAAATTTGGTAACTGTAACAGCGTTATTAATTTGGAAGAATAATTAGTTACATAAGTAGTGGAGTTACTTTTGGCAGTACTGTACCTAGTGTGATTAGTGACTCCCAACACTGGTGTTAATGTCCATGTAGGTGTCCACTCTGAACACTGCAGTCCTACAGCAGCCCAGTCAGTCAGGACAGAGCAGTACCTCTTGGATATCTGCAGTATTGGATGACCTTGAGAGAAGGATTTTAGCATTTGGGCAATACTATCTACATCAAACTTTCAAATTCAGACAATGCTGGTTTTTAACTTGTGGCAATACGAGGTAAAGATGCTCAGGTTGTTTTTTAGTTGTAAAGTATTCCTTTAATCGAAAGACAGATTCTACATTAATACTACACCATTTTTTATACATCATAGAAACTGCTCTGTATACCCAACAAAAACCTTTAAATCCATCTTCATCACAAATGAAAATATCAGGTGATGCAGTACTGATCCACACAACGTATTCGCCATAACTCCTGCGCTAGACCAAGAGAAAGACCAACCGTAATTCTCTCATTTATATCAAACCTGCTCTGTTGACAGACCAGCGAGAGCGGGCTGGAAAGCGTATACACAGGCGTAGAGTTTCAGCTCCATAAATCTGAGGTCCCCTGCAGAGAGAGATGAAACTGCTTCCTATAGGCCTGGCATGGACAGGGGGAGGACGGTCATATATCATGTAAGCACAACACTAGTAGCAGCGCAGGACAGAGATGTACACCCAGCACTCTCCGCCACTGGCTAACGTGGCCAGGCCCAGAGACCTGCTCAGCACAACCTGACAGGATGCTTAACTAGAAGGCCGACATTACCCTGCAAACAGAATGATGGCTTGCCTAAGGTAGCTTTGGGGGAGGATGAATGCTATACTGTATGATCATCAATTAAAGGCGCAGCATGTGGTATTTTCTGCTTGTGAGTGCTGATAATGATATAGCCATGTCATGCCATGTCATTCCAGTTATCCTTAGCTGTAGATATTTTTAGGAGTTACACGAATGCTCTCAGCTAGCCTAAGCAAAGTGATGTGACTGTCAATTGGACCTTTACTGTGTGAGTAGCGTGTCTGGACATGGGGTATTTTGAACCAGCGGTCAGGCTCGCATGGCTGCTCCAGGTAGATGAGTGTGAACTCTATAGACTCTGAAGTGACAGAGCAGTGAATGAGCATTTCCTGGCCTGAGCCTGTTCACCTCTCTCTCTCTCTCTCTCTCTCTCCCTCTCCCTCTCCCTCTCTCTCTCTCTCTCTCTCTCTCTCTCCCTTCTTCCACCCCCTCTCTCTGTCTGTGGCATCTCTGATAACATTGTTGTGAGTACAGTATACTGACCAGCACAAGCACACAAGCACACCTCTGACCACTGAGACATCTACTCTACTCACTCTCCCTGCTTCTCCACACACACACACACACACACACACACACACACACACACACACACACACACACACACACACACACACACACACATACACACACGCACAACCACACCTCTAACCACTGAGACATCTACTCTACTCACTCTCCCTGCTTCTCCACACACACACACACACACACACACACACACACACACACACACACACACACACACACACGCACAACCACACCTCTAACCACTGAGACATCTACTCTACTCACTCTCCCTGCTTCTCCACACACACACACACACACACACACACACACACACACACACACATACACACACACACGCACAACCACACCTCTAACCACTGAGACATCTACTCTACTCACTCTCCCTGCTTCTCCACACACACACACACACACACACACACACACACACACACACACACACACACACACACACACACACACACACCTCTAACCACTGAGACATCTACTCTACTCACTTTCCTTGCTTCTCCACACACACACACACACACACACACACACACACACACACACACACACACACACATACACACACACACACACACACAACCCTCACTCTCCAAAGCTCACTAGAAAATAAGGTGTGCACCTCCACTGTTGCTGTTCTCACCCTGAGCACGGCGGAGGCAGTGAGAAGGAGAGGGAGGGAGGAGAGGAGGAGGAGAGGGAGGGGGGGGGGGGGCAGGAGGAGGTGATGAAAGGGGCCCTCTGGCTAGGGAGTAGTTGTATATCAGGGTATTAATCCCACAATCCCAACGTGGTGAGTTGGAGTGAGAAAGAACATGGATGGAAGGCGAGGACAACATGCTAACCCCTCCTTTTAACACCAATGAAAGGATCATTAGTGGACTAGTTGGACCTGGAGAAGACCCTGTCCTAGACCTGAGAGGACACCGTCAGTCCTCTGGAGGACATGCAGTAGAGGACAGACAGACAGATTGGTTGATGTTAACGAATTAATGAATCATTAAAGCAAACACATTTATAAAAATTTAAAAGTTAGGTCATATCAATATGCTAAAGAGTTTTAATGGATCGTTTATGAGACACAGATGTAGTCGACTGTAGGATCAGTCAACAAAGGGGTCGCCCATCTGTCTTTCCTGCAGAGCATCATGGGAGAACATGGGCTGACTGGGCGTCGGGGGCTGGGAGGGGAGGAGAGGGGAGGAGAGAGGAGGAGGGGGGAGGAGAGGAGAGGAGAGAGGAGGGGGGAGGAGAGGAGAGGAGAGGGGAGGGGAAGTGAGGCTGGGAGGAGAGGAGAGGAGAGGAGAGGAGAGGAGAGGAGAGGAGAGGAGAGGAGAGGAGAGGAGAGGAGAGGAGAGGAGAGGAGAGGAGAGGAGAGGAGAGGAGAGGAGAGGAGAGGAGAGGAGAGGAGAGGAGAGGAGAGACGCTTGCTGAGTGAGTATCCAGGTTTATTCCTCCGCAGGGAGACGGCTGTCATGACGGAATTCCTCTGAATAAAGTATGACCTGTGAACTGGACCGCTCACCCTGTGAACTGGACCGCTCACCCTGTGAACTGGACCGCTCACCTTGGACGTGTTTGATGTGGATGTGTCACTTCTTTCACAGAGGCACTGAGACACTCACCAGGCAGAGACTGACTGCTTTAGCGTCTGTGGTTCTACTGTAGGTAGGTCTAATGCTGTGGTTCTAGGTAGGTCTAATGCTGTGGTTCTAGGTAGGTCTAATGCTGTGGTTCTAGGTAGGTCTAACGCTGTGGTTCTAGGTAGGTCTAATGCTGTGGTTCTAGGTAGGTCTAATGCTGCGGTTATAGGTAGGTCTAACGCTGTGGTTCTAGGTAGGTCTAATGCTGTGGTTCTAGGTAGGTCTAATGCTGTGGTTCTAGGTAGGTCTAACGCTGTGGTTCTAGGTAGGTCTAATGCTGTGGTTCTAGGTAGGTCTAATGCTGTGGTTCTAGGTAGGTCTAACGCTGTGGTTCTAGGTAGGTCTAACGCTGTGGTTCTAGGTAGATCTAATGCTGTGGTTCTAGGTAGGTCTAATGCTATGGTTCTAGGTAGGTCTGATGCTGTGGTTCTAGGTAGGTCTAATGCTGTGGTTCTAGGTAGGTCTAACGCTATGGTTCTAGGTAGGTCTAATGCTGTGGTTCTAGGTAGGTCTAATTCTGTGGTTCTAGGTAGGTCTAACGCTGTGGTTCTAGGTAGGTCTAATGCTGTGGTTCTAGGTAGGTCTAATGCTGTGGTTCTAGGTAGGTCTAATTCTGTGGTTCTGAGGAACCCCGCCTGGGTTTTGTAAAAGTTCTCTGACAAAGGTTTAGTACTGAGAGCTTAGGAAGTACTTTTAGGGAACAACTCGTTACCTGTCATCTGCCTGGTAGTCTATGTGACTAGTCATGGTTGATGACACGGTTGATGACACATAGAGATATTCACAGAGATTGTATTGAATAAATAAAAGCTGTGGAAAGGATACTGGCGCCCTCAGAGAAACCTCAGCGTTGAGTTGAACGTTCTGGTGAGGTGTGAAGGACAGGACAGCCACTGAGAGGAGGAGGGACGCGAGCGGCGGTGACGCCCCGGTTGCTGCGCCTCACGCTTATTTACAAGCTGCTGACAGCCAAGGTCGTGGCAAAGCGATCGTGGGCGATCTCGGCACGCCCAGGCTGAACCCCTCTCCCATGTAAGACTGTCGCTGCTATGCAGGACTACTCCCCCCGCACGGATCAGCTTACTACCTGGAGGGTCTCCAGGAGGCTCTGGGACAATGTGAAACAAACCCTATACATTACAACGCCTCGCGTGGTACCAAAGAGTGGCCTGGGTTTGTACACAATTTCCTGCCGAGATCATTCCTGAGATTGATATGTTACATAATCCCCTGGCCAAGCCTCCTGCTACAGGCTTCTGTGGAGGGAGGGAGGTCTCTGGGCTCCAGCCCCTCCTGTAGTCCAGCCCTGAGCCGAGGGCCTGTCGCTTCCCCCCTCAGATTATAAACCTGCTCAGGTTTTCACCTGCTGAGGCCATGAAACTCAAACTGGTAGTAAAAAAGCAGTGTTATTGAGCCTGGCTCTGAATGATACACTGAGATGATATACTCTCTATGACCCACATTGGAGGTGCGCTCAGAGCGCTGTCCCCCTCCTCGTGCCAGGGCCTGACCAGGGCAGACCCAACGCCCTCTCCCGCTGGCCAGGGCCTGACCAGGGCAGACCCAACACCCTCTCCTGCTGGCCAGGGCCTGACCAGGGCAGACCCAACGCCCTCTCCTGCTGGCCAGGGCCTGACCAGGGCAGACCCAACGCCCTCTCCCGCTGGCCAGGGCCTGACCAGGGCAGACCCAACGCCCTCTCCCGCTGGCCAGGGCCTGACCAGGGCAGACCCAACGCCCTCTCCTGCTGGCCAAGGCCTGACCAGGGCAGACCCAACACCGGCCGTGTCACCAGAGCTCTCCCAGAAGCCAGGTGATCCGCCCCTACCTCTGGAAATCTATCAGTGTTGTGTTTTTTTTATTAGGAGAGAGAAGGATAGAGCTGTAGGCTACTCTATAAAAGTTATTTTAAAAGGTCCCCCCCTCCTTGTCCCAGGCATGTAGAGCTGCACCGGAGCGTGTAATCGTAACACCATGTCCGAGGTTGGAGAGAACTCACAGGCCAAACTGTCCGTGTCATCGCCCGCGTCTGGCCGTGAAATACAAGGTCTGACATCATCGCCCCTTGTGTAGGAAGGCAAGGAGGGACTGGGGGGGGGGCAGCTGCTAGGAATGTTGTATCTGCTCAAATCGTTATGTTGTATCCCCCAGGTAGACATCTAAAATTATTACCTGGTTCCTTTTCCCCTTTCAATGTTGTTTCCGCTCTGTGCCTCTGCCCTCTCCTCCTCCTCCTCCTGCTCCCTCTCTCTTCATCATTCACTTCCTCCATTTTACATATTTTTTCATCTGGATGGGCAGATCTCTGAGGGCGCTTTCCAGCACCCAACGTGTTCTGGATCAGTCGGAGTAGCAGAGGGGTGTAGTAGAGAGGTGTAGCTGAGGGGTGTAGCAGAGAGGTGTAGTAGAGAGGTGTAGCTGAGGGGTGTAGTAGAGAGGTGTAGTAGAGAGGTGTAGCTGAGGGGTGTAGTAGAGAGGTGTAGCAGAGAGGTGTAGCTGAGGGATGTATTAGAGAGGTGTAGCAGAGGGGTGTAGTAGAGAGGTGTAACAGAGAGGTGTAGTAGAGAGGTGTAGCTGAAGGGTGTAGCAGAGAGGTGTAGCAGAGAGGTGTAGCAGAGAGGTGTAGCAGAGGGGTGTAGTAGAGAGGTGTAGCAGAGAGGTGTAGCTGAGGGGTGTAGTAGAGGGGTGTAGTAGAGAGGTGTAACAGAGAGGTGTAGTAGAGAGGTGTAGCAGAGAGGTGTAGCAGAGAGGTGTAATAGAGAGGTGTAGCAGAGAGGTGTAGTAGAGAGGTGTAGCAGAGGGGTGTAGTAGAGAGGTGTAACAGAGAGGTGTAGTAAAGAGGTGTAGCTGAAGGGTATAGCAGAGAGGTGTAGCAGAGAGGTGTAGCAGAGAGGTGTAGCTGAGGGGTGTAGTAGAGGGGTGTAGTAGAGAGGTGTAACAGAGAGGTGTAGTAGAGAGGTGTAGTAGAGAGGTGTAGCAGAGAGGTGTAGCAGAGATGTGTAATAGAGAGGTGTAGCAGAGAGGTGTAGTAGAGAGGTGTAGCAGAGAGGTGTAGCAGAGGGGTGTAGTAGAGCGGTGTAGTAGAGGGGTGTAGTAGAGAGGTGTAGTAGAGAGGTGTAGCTGAGGGGTGTAGTAGAGAGATGTAGCAGAGAGGTGTAGCTGAGGGGTGTAGTAGAGAGGTGTAGCAGAGGGGTGTAGTAGAGAGGTGTAACAGAGAGGTGTAGTAGAGAGGTGTAGCTGAAGGGTGTAGCAGAGAGGTGTAGCAGAGAGGTGTAACAGAGAGGTGTAGTAGAGAGGTGTAGCAGAGGGGTGTAGTAGAGAGGTGTAACAGAGAGGTGTAGTAGAGAGGTGTAGCTGAAGGGTGTAGCAGAGAGGTGTAGCAGAGAGGTGTAACAGAGAGGTGTAGTAGAGAGGTGTAGCAGAGAGGTGTAGTAGAGAGGTGTAGCAGAGGTGTAGTAGAGAGGTGTAGTAGAGAGGTGTATCAGAGAGGTGTAGTAGAGAGGTGTAGCAGAGAGGTGTAGTAGAGAGGTGTAGTAGAGTGGTGTAGCAGATAGGTGTAGTAGAGAGGTGTAGCAGAGGGGTGTAGTAGAGAGGTGTAGTAGAGAGGTGTAGCAGAGAGGTGTAGCAGACTGCCACCTGGAGCGGTGGGGAGGGACTCAGATCAGACGGGCTGGACTGAGATCAGATCTGTCACCATCTAAAATGTCATGATCCTTGAAAAGTGCTGCTAAAATTGGTGGCGGAACCAAAAGCTGACGACATCTAATCTGACAGTAGGGATCTTGTGATGTCCAGGGCTCGGGCCCGGCTTTCATCTGACGGTCTGAGGACGGCCGGCAGCTGTGGCCATCAGGGACCCAGACAGCGATGTCTTGCCCCTTCTGGCCTTTTTAAGTGTCTGACAGATGAAATAGGGCAGGATAATCTTCCTGCGTCCACTGGGACACGGACAGAGAGAAAAGCATTTGTGATGACCTTGGAGTTTCAGATGCAAATACATTTCAGACCTACAGACACACTCGCTGTACACACACATGCAATCACTCACTAACAGAAATACACACATTTAAATCCTTTCAATCAAACATTGAGACACACACACACACACACACACACACACACGCACACACACAAATCTGAAACAAGAAACTGACCCCATTAGGCTCTAAACATGCATAAATACATCTGTAAATACATGTAAATAAAATGTAAAAGTCTATTAATTATTTTTTTATTATATTTATTTGAATGGGTATGACTCATGAAGCATCGTCTCAGTTTCTAATTTTAAAGTCAGCCTCAGCGCTCTGTGGGGCACGTACTGGGGAACAGGCATCACACTACTCAGCTGTGAAGACGTGTCCATTACATTTTGGATGACCTGCTCAATACTAAATGTAGCAGAGTCGACTCCTGCAACCCCTATCTTGGCCCCGCGTCCACCCATAACAAACTGTCCCCCTCTAGCAGTCGTCCACTCCCCCATGCGGAGGGGTCCGCGCGGCTCTGTAAACCCCACCCTCAGGCCTCATTCTCAGGGGCCCAGGGACAGAGGGCTGGCTGACCGGCCGACCACAGGGTCCAGGGAGCCTGTAAACCTTCAGCCCAGACCCCAACCATTAAAACAGACAGGGCAAGACACACACGTTAAAACAAGCACACTCCCTCACAAAAAATACAAGTGGACCCATTCATTTATATGGAGAGAGCACATTGATAAGAGTGAAATATGCCATGCGCTACCTGTGTGTAGAAGGAGGAAGAGGTTTATTGGAGCAGGCCTGGGCAGAGGTGATGGCGGTCCTCTCTCCCTGGCCAGGAGAGGACCCAGCGGACACACAGCCTTTCTGTGAGACAGGGTCCAAGGCTGGGGCTTCAGGTGGGCCAACTGGACTGGACAGGTGGTCCCCACGTGCTGGGGGCCCTCGCATTACTCTTTACAAGGAGGACATCTCTGTCATCGGATAACTTTTATAAATGGGGGTGTTTGGCTGTGGACGGAGCGGGAGTTAGAGCATTCCTTGCCCCCCCTCTCCTACGCACGAAAACACGCGTCCGTCAAGATGAATCTGATCAACATGCCGGTCACCGCGGCCCGCTCAGCTTTTCGTCTTTTTTTGGGGGGGGGGGGGGGGGGGGGTTTAAGCAGCAAAATAAAAGTGGGAGAGAAGTGCTGTCCGACGGGGGGGGGGGGGGTTGGTCTGGGGGGGGGGGGACCACACGGAACCCACATACAACTCTTGCTTGCTCAGATCCTCGGGGGAACCCTTGGCCGTACAGTGAGGTAATTCAGACCATGTGCGGGTGGCTGGGGTGGAGAGCGGGCCGTGGTTTTTAGTGGGCTCTATAAAACAGGTTAGGCTGGTGAGCGACCTGGGACCGGACAGTCGCTCCCCGATATTTACACTCCACGCTGATACAAGACGAAGCCCAGAAGATCGACCTCTTCCATTCATCACCTGGAGTGTAGATCCCTGTGCTCTTTACTGCTTGAAATACAGTACTTTGTACATTGTACATGGTATATACCCCACTGCACGACTCTCTCCATCTCAGTGACTCAGTGAATCCTACTAGACTCTCTGTCACCACTGTCCTAAATCACGTCTACCTCAGAGTGTTCTTGTGGGGAATATTATTAGCATTGCATACTTAGTGAAATATTAGCGAAGCTCTAATCGCATTGTCAGGAGTATATGAGTGGTGAGGTCAGCCATGTCAGATTATCAGACAGCCCATCGGAGCGTCTCTGGGGTCTTCTCTGTGTCCGGGAGGAAGGCAGGCAGAAATACACTCTGCTCTACTCAGAGAGACTGACCAATCACACACACTGTGACTCTGCTCTACTCAGAGAGACTGACCAATCACACATACTGTGACTCTGCTCTACTCAGAGAGACTGACCAATCACACACACTGTGACTCTGCTCTACTCAGAGAGACTGACCAATCACACACACTGTGACTCTGCTCTACTCAGAGAGACTGACCAATCACACACACTGTGACGTGTTGCATACTGTGGGGTGAGGGGGGTTGAGGGGTGCTGAATGTTCTAGAAAACACTGATGACATAGTGTCAAGTCTGACATTCTACTCATGTCAGACTTGATCAATAAAGTAGTCATATTGTATTGTAACTGGGTCAAGGGGGTTATGGGTAGGTTTAGAGGCCAGCTGGTCTTTGTAGGGTGCACTATTCACACAGTTCTGTATCTGAGATTAGAAAAGAGGCAGGTAACACCTCTTGTTTATTTATTTGGTGGGTTAATTATTTTAAATGATACAAAGTTGCATATTGTGTAGTTTATTACAAAGAAACAAAATGGCTGCTGTAGGTACACTGATGATGACTGTTATATTTGTTGACACTATTTATCTATTTGCTTTAAAAAATATATTACTAATAAAAAGAAAAGTTATTATTATTATTATTAGTAGTAGTAGTAGTAGAAGTAGTAGTAGTAGGAGTAGTATGTGTATAATAATAATAATAATAATAATAATAATAATAATTATTATTATTATTATTATGGTGATGATGATGATGATTATTATTATTAATATTATTATGTGGATGTGTATATTTGTATATGTCTGTGTATTATTATCTATTGTATTATATGTTTGTAAGTGTTTTTATTTGTTCACACCTTCATTTGTCATTTCACATTGTCTTGGACATGTTTGCCTCCTTTGTTTATTGTTCATTAAAATTAAAATAAAAAAATATAATCTTTCAATTGCTACCATTCAGTTTCTATGCCAATAGTATACCAATAGTTTATGCTGACCTCTGACCTTGTCAAGACTATTACCATATAGTGTCTGTTGATATCAATCCAGATATCTCAGCAATTTGCTTCAGAGAAATAAAATGAATTTCTCCATAAAAAAAAACAAGAGTAAAAAATGCTACTACAATCCAAGTGTTTTAGCACCTGAATCCTAGTGAGTATAATAAACGTCACAGGAATATTTATAGCGTAGTATATACAGAATGTCCAATTCCCCGCTCCGCAATAACGCACATGCATCTGTTAACCGCATCAGAGCTGCCCTGCGCTCGGAAAACCATGGCGTGGAAATAGAACAGTCAGCCTCCCAGCGTGCCACCGTACCCTTTCTATTAACTTACACTTTAAGCCCCCGTAACCCAAACCCTGCCTGCCCCGCGCCGGGGCACTATATATAACCACACTCACCTTTAAAAGAGTTATGGGGGGATGCAGCCAAGCTGACTCAAAATCATTCACATGACCAGAGGATAATTCTGCCTTTTATAAACCTATACTTACAGTAACAGACAACGTCTTATCAAACCGCCCGCCTTGAGGCTGTGTCCACCATGAAGCAGTATGTTGAATATACGATCAAACACTTTGTCAGATGAGAA
>NC_140235.1:8390112-8482612 GCF_949987555.1 Borostomias antarcticus
ACACACACACACACACACTGAGAACACACCCAGAACCACACACACACACACACACACACTGAGAACACACCCAGAACCACACACACACACACACACACACACACACACACACACACACTGAGAACAAACCCAGAACCACAGACACACACACACACACATACACTGAGAACACACCCAGAACCACACACACACACAGACACACACACACACACACACACACACACACACACTGATAACACACCCAGAACCACACACACACACACACACACACACACACACACACACACACACACACACACACTGAGAACACACCCAGAACCACACACACACACACACACACACACACACACACTGCAGGACCAGTACAGTACCCATCCGGATGCTGCAGATGGAGATGACTTAGGTGAGAGCGAGTGTTTTTGGATGAAGGCCCTTTTAGCACGGATAATATATACTGCAGCACAATAAAGTTACATTAGCCGTTACTGTACCTTCCCAGCAGAGTTCAGCTTAATGACCTGGAGAAGCCCCAGCATGGAGAGACAGACTCACACCTCTTCCAGAGAGACCCCATCAGGAGAAAGACCAGCCCGACGGACTAGGGAGCCTCCACTGAGAAAACAAGCGTGAATTCGCAATAGCTGCGAGCGCGTGAGCTGAGCTGAGCAGACTACAGGCTGAGAACACACCCAGAACCACACACACACACACACACGCAGGCTACAGGCATGTGAGCTGAGCTGAGCAGGCTACAGGCACGTGAGCTGAGCAGGCTACAGATATGTGAGCTGAGCTGAGCAGGCTACAGGCATGTGAGCTGAGCAGGCTACAGGCACGTGAGCTGAGCTGAGCAGGCTACAGGCATGTGAGCTGAGCAGGCTACAGGCACGTGAGCTGAGCAGGCTACAGGCATGTGAGCTGAGCTGAGCAGGCTACAGACATGTGAGCTGAGCTGAGCAGGCTACAGGCAAGTGAGCTGAGCAGGCTACAGGCACGTGAGCTGAGCAGGCTACAGATATGTGAGCTGAGCTGAGCAGGCTACAGGCACGTGAGCTGAGCAGGCTACAGGCATGTGAGCTGAGCTGAGCAGGCTACAGGCATATGAGCTGAGCTGAGCAGGCTACAGGCATATGAGCTGAGCTGAGCAGGCTACAGGCACGTGAGCTAAGCAGGCTACAGGCATTTCCCATCCGGCTCCATCTTCTCCTCTCTTGTCTAATGAGTGGACTAGTAACAGTTGTGGTGACGCTGTGGCATGAACAACAGCAGCATTGCTCTTTAATATTTTTGTGAACCGACCGACCAGCCGACCGAACAACTGACAGAGCGAGCTATAGAGCTGCTGGTCACAGCTAACTGACCCGCCAACTAGTTCTGAAGAGCAACTATTCTCAATCTGAATCTAAAGAATAAATGAGCAAAATAGCTTTGAATGCAATATATACAGGGATGGGCAGTATTTCTCCATCCATCCATCTTCGTCCGCTTATCCGGGGTCGGGTCGCGGAGGCAGCAGTTCCTGCAGGGGGCCACAGACATCCCTTTCCCTGGCAGCATCAACCAGCTCTGCCTGGGGAATCTTTAGCTGCTCCCAGGCCAGTGCAGAGATGTAATCCCGCCACCTAGTCCTGGGTCTACCCTGCAGCCTCCTCCCAGCTGGACATATCGAGACCGGTATATCGAGAGCTTTGCCTTTTGGCTCCGCTCTCTTTTCGTCACAACAGTGCGGTAAAGCGACTGCAGAACCGCACCAGCTGCTCTGATTCTCCGGCCAAGCTCCCTCTCCATGGTTCCCTCACTCGTGAACAAGACCCCCAGATACTTGAACTCCTTCACTTGGGGTAAGGACTCATTTCCTACTTGGAGCGGACAGACCACCGGTTTCCTGCTGAGAACCATGGCCTCAGACTTAGAAGTGCTGATTCTCATCCCAGCCGCTTCACAGTCAGTTGCGAACCTATCCAGAGAGTGCTGGAGGTCGCAGGCAGATGATGCCATCAGGACCACATCATCTGCAAATAGCAGCAACGTGATCCCCAGCTCACCGAACTGCAACCCCACCTCCATGCGGCTACGCCTCGATATCCTGTCCATGAAAATCACAAACAGGATTGGTGGCAAAGCGTAGCCCTGGTGGAGGCCAACCCCCAGCGGAAAGGAAGACGACTTACTGCCGAGGACACGGACACAGCTCTCGCTCTGGGTGTACAGGGATTGGATGGCCCTAAGTAGGGATCCCCTCACCCCATACTTCCGTATAACCCTCCACAAGACCTCTCGAGGGACCCGGTCGTAAGCCTTCTCCAAGTCCACAAAACACATGTAGACAGGTTGGGCAAACTCCCAAGCCCCCTCCAAGATCCTTGCGAGAGTGAAGAGCTGGTCGGTGGTTCCACGACCAGGACGAAATCCGCATTGTTCCTCTTCGATCTGAGGTTCGACTATCGGCCGGACCCTCCTTTCGAGCACCTTGGAGTACACTTTCCCTGGGAGGCTGTGTAATTCAGTATTTCTATTACTTGTATTTGAAATACGTATTTCAATTACTTTGGAATATTTTGTAATTTGTATTTGATAAGGCCGATAAAAAATCTAATGTAATTTGTAACAAAATATTTTAGAGTAGAGTAATTTTGTATTTAAAATACTCAAAATACTTTCTCCACGAATATAAAAACCAAAATAATACATGTTCTTATAATATTGGATGTAACAATAAATAATGTTTTAAGGCACATTTTTCAGTTGAAAAAAGTTGAACGCAGGGCTCCAAAGACTGTAGACAGTGAACAAGTTAACTAGCTAGCTATCTTGCTGCTGTTTAACTACCTAGACCGTTGGTGGACAGTGAACTGTGCAGCTCTCAGACTTGACAGGCATGCTCACGTGGATGCAAAGTGACCCACAATACCAGTGTCACGCTGCTCACGACTTCAGATCTTCAAATTCAACGGATTGTCTGTCAAAGTAAATTTTAATCTCAAACTAGTGATCGATGCTAACATCCTGATGACGCTAGCATGCTGTCTAGGCTAGTGCGCAGCATAGCCAGGGTTTAGCAAAGCTAGCGATCGATGCTAACATGCTAATAATGCTAGCATGCTGTCTAGGACGACAGAGCTCCTGTCAGAAGTGACAAAAGAACAGTTGAAAACACCATGCCCAACACGTTGGAATTCTATGTATGACAGTTTGAATCAGCTGGCCACTTTAAGAGACAAACTACCTGAAATGATGGACAAACATTAGCTCCCCCCCATTAATAAAAATATGTATACATAATCAATCAAGCTGTTGTCTTTTAATACAGTAGCTTTTCTGACATTCTGTGACTGTTCTCCCTTTTTGTGGGGTTCACCAGAGCTTTGTGTATACCATGTAGCCCAAACCTGAATACTCTGCTATACCAAATTGAGAGAAAAAAGAAAAAGGGAAGAAAAGCATTTCCTATATTTTAAATACAAAATACATGTATTGTATTTTGATACATTTTCTGGCACCAGTATTTTGTATTTTATTTTGATACATTTATTTGAGGGGTATTTTGTATTTTGTATCAAAATACATTTTGATGTATTTTTTCCCATCTATTGCTTCTGGGGAGGACATATGTCCCTTCAGAGATTGAACGGGGCTGTTGTGATGGTAATACTGTTTCTGATATACATCAGATGCTTGGCAGTACATAACTGTGACACTATACTAAAGCGCTTTCATTTAGGATCCGACTCCAACGGTGTTTCTGTCGGCCATCTTTGTGTTGAGAGCCTCATATTTTAAACCTTGCCTACTGTGGCGTTCTTCGGCGAGCACGGTCATTAACACCTTAGTGAACTACCGGACGCTCTTTCACATCCTGCTCACTGTGTGCTGTCCCGCACACACAATACACACACACACACACACACACAAGCACATGCACACTCCCTCCCCCCCCCCACACACACACAAAAGCACATGCACATGCACACTCCCCCCCCCCCACACACACACACAAAAGCACATGCACACTCCCCACACACACACACACACACACACACACACACACACACACACACACACACTCACACACACACACACGCACACACACACATACACACAAACACAATCACACAAGCGCACAGATGACATGGGAGTACACAAAAGCACACGGACACACATGCAAACATACACACCAAACACATGTACTATAAGGCAGGGAATGCCGCTGATCAGCACAAAGTCACCAGACTTATCGCCCCGCATATTTACCCTGCTGCCCCGGGGCTATTCT
This sequence comes from Borostomias antarcticus, assembly GCF_949987555.1. Classification (NCBI taxonomy): domain Eukaryota; kingdom Metazoa; phylum Chordata; class Actinopteri; order Stomiiformes; family Stomiidae; genus Borostomias; species Borostomias antarcticus. The sequence continues at coordinate 8,394,386 of NC_140235.1, forward strand.
GCTCCTGCCCACAGGTGCTGGGAGTTAACGCTGCTGGTCATGTGACCAGGATGCCGGGGAGGCCGGAGGGCTGTGAACAGGCCCCACAGCCTTCAACAGGGTTAGGAATAACAGTGTTAACAACCTCTCACTGACCAGCCTCAACACGCCACCGCCTCAGCTCGCCACCGCCTCAACACTGCCTCAGCACGCCACCGCCTCAACACCGCCTCAACACGCCACCGCCTCAATACCGCCTCAACACCGCCTCAACACCGCCTCAACACGCCACCGCCTCAACACGCCACCGCCTCAGCACGCCACCGCCTCAACACCGCCTCAACACGCCACCGCCTCAACACCGCCTCAACACTGCCTCAGCACGCCACCGCCTCAACACCGCCTCAACACGCCACCGCCTCAATACCGCCTCAACACAGCCTCAACACCGCCTCAACACGCCACCGCCTCAACACGCCACCGCCTCAGCACGCCACCGCCTCAACACCGCCTCAACACGCCACCGCCTCAACACTGCCTCAACACGCCACCGCCTCAACACTGCCTCAGCACGCCACCGCCTCAACACCGCCTCAGCTCGCCACCGCCTCAACACCACCTCAACACCGCCTCAACACCGTCTCAACACCGCCTCAGCACCGCCTCAACACCGCCTCAACACCGCCTCAACACCGTCTCAACACCAGCTCAACACAGCCTCAGCACGCCACCGCCTCAACACCGCCTTAACACCGCCTCAACACACCACCGTCTCAACACCGCCTCACCACCACCTCAACACCGCCTCAGCACGCCACCGCCTCTGAACAAACGCTCACTGTTGGAAGACAACAAGCATTCAATACTGTAACACAACTAGCAGTACTACAACACAACAAACATTCAGTACTCTAACCACAACTAGCAGTACAACAACACAACAAACATTCAGTACTCTAACCACAACTAGCAGTACTACAACACAACAATTGTATTGTACTGTATTGTATTTTAGATTGCTATTCTTGCACTTTGCCTTCAGCACTAGATTATGCTCTTAGTCACTTGTTTTAGAGGGAAGATGCACTTGTGAGCTCTGGCAAGTAGTAGTACATTGGCTTTTCCTACATTAAATTGTTATTGTTAGTCGCTTTGGATAAAAGCATCTGCTAAATGACTATAATGTAATGTAACAACAAACGTTCAATACTGTAACACAACAAACACTCAGTACTGCAACACAACTAACAGCACTGCAACACAACAGATGCTGTGCAGCCTTCAGATACACCAGAGCGCTGTCTGTCTGACAGCTTCCGCAGTCTACAACACATCTGGAGACATAATGCTTTGTTATTGAGCTACAGTAGATCGTCTAGTTGCCAAACAGTAGGTCTAAGCCTTTCACCATGAAACACCTGGTCATGGAAGACGCTGAACATGCTATTAGTTTGGACAGTATAATGGGGCGCCTTGGCTCGCCCAGGGAAGGCGATGGGTGAGGACGTTTCCACGGTGTCGCCTTACTGACTGAAATCTAGATCCCATCGGCTCAGCAGGAAGCCTCAAGCCCCGTGGCTGTACTGTTGCTGGTCAGTGCAAACACACACACACACACACGCACACACCCACACACACGCACACACACACCCACACACACACACACACACACACACACAAACACACACGCACACACAAACACACACATACACACACGCATGCACACATACATATTGTAGACTGCTAAACATACATTTCTGTAGAAGTATCCAGTTCCTCTTAATGGTGAATTCCCTCTCTGTTGGGGGTTGTAATGGCATTTCCAGGCTAAATTGAATAACATGTCTTCAGCAAATGAGGTGCGGAAACACCCAAGGTGCATTGGGGCTGAAAGAGTGAAAGTGGGAGGAAGAATCAGAGTTTTCTGCGATCCAAACGAGGCCTGGAAAATGAGCGAGTTGGAGAAGATGAAGATGTCTGGAGGACACTGAGGCATCTCCACAGACTCAGCCATAAAGGAGCTCTGTGTCTGGACAGGAACCTTCTCATCCCTCTGGACAGGAACCTTCTCATCCCTCTGGACAGGAACCTTCTCATCCCTCTGGACAGGAACCTTCTCATCCCTCTGGACAGGAACCTTCTCATCCCTCTGGACAGAATCCTCCCCTGTCATCCTACCAGGCACTGGGCAGGGTCAGGACCACGAGCCCGCAGTACCGTGAGAGAACATGAATGGCTGTCAAACAGTTCCCCACTACACCGTTAGACAACTTAGAAACATAGAATAGAATAGAATAGAATAGAATAGAATAGAATAGAATAGAATAGAATAGAATAGAATAGAACAGAACATTTATTTTCGCCATATATAACCAGTGCAAGTACAGGTACATTGTAATTCTTGTCATCGCTTGTCCTTACATTATCTTATCAGCACTAATCAATTCCTCATTCCAGTCCTAGGTACTCAACTAGACTTTATAAGGTTCCCAATCTAGCAATTTACTATCCGTAGTCTAGTAGTCTAATCCTCATCTACTTATCCCATCCAATCATGGATGACTGTGACTGTGTCCATAATATAGACAGTGCAATGAATAAAGGTCAAGTACACATCATAGTCAATTGTTATTGTCTATTGTATATACAAGAGTCAATTGTTATTGTCTATTGTTTAGGCAAGGTGTTCAATTGTTCAAGTGTTGTGTTCATACATTAATTTTTGGTTGTCTGTTGACATTACCCATTTCCACTGAGTTTGTTCTACTTTTTGTTCTTAAACACATTTCAGATGAGTTTACTGAACTTAGTTCTCTGCGTTCCTGCAAACATTCTTCTCACAAATGTAAGTTCCTTTACTTATTCTAACTCCCCTAAGGCGCCGTGTTTCTCAGTAGAGTAAAGCAGCACATCTCCCAGCGCTTCGTTTGGCCCGGAGTCTGTCCTATGTAGTCTTCTCAGTGGTATAAGTGTTTTATACTCAAAGTAGCTTAAAGAAACTAAAGACAGACGTACAGTATTCATCTTCCGTGCGTTTACCGGTCCCTGGAGAGCCAGAGGGGCCGGAGGAAGAGGCTTCGCAGACTCAGACTCACATCAGGAGACTGTTTATGAACTGCACTGTCATATCTTAGCAACCACTCACATCTTAGCAACCACGTCATATCTTAGCAACTACAGTACAGTGAACTCCCAATATCACACTATCACACTATCAGGAGAAAACTGAGGAACAGGATGGAAACTGGAAACGGAGAAGAGAAAGAGTTACTGTAGTTAGATAATAGGAATAGAAATAGGAGTGGAGATACTGTAGTCGTCAGAGAAGAGGGATAGTCACAACGTTATGAGATACAGTAGGTCAACACTTTATGAGATACTGTAGGTCAACACATTATGAGATACTGTAGGTCAATACGTTATGAGATACTGTAGGTCAATACGTTATGAGATACTGTAGGTCAACACGTTATTAGATACTGTCTCTTTAGGTCATCCTCGGATGAGCCCTCCAGCAGTAATTAGAGTAACATACGTGTTTTGTAACATATGTGTTTTGTAACATACGTGTCTAGTAGCATACGTGTCCAGTAACATATGTGGCAGGTGTGCTGGTGTGCCTCATCACACATAACACCTGTTCTTCCAAACAGGAACCAATCAGACTATTGACTATCCCCTCTTATGTCCAGTGAATTAACCCCGGTGGATTCTGCTGTTACAGCAGCAGTGTGACAGAACAGAAGAGATCATAGAGAAGTCAAACATACATACATAGTATAGTAATAACAATAAGCTAGTGAAGCAATAGTATCAATATAAAATAAAAACTAGTCAGTGTAAAGTGACAAGCATTGTTGTACAGTCTGATGGCTGCTGGCACCAAAGAACGCCTGAACCGATCCCATTTCGCACTGAATTCCACTGAAGCCAATGATTTTCCTGAAACCATCTCAGACATGTGACTGCTTGTGACTGCTCTGGGTGGTACAGTATGTGTGATTTTCGCGATATCTGTAGGACCCTCAGTTGATCACGGTAACCTCCAAAGGACTGACATGAGTAGCAGCTCTGGGAAACTTGTGAGTGAGTGAGTGAGTGAGTGAGTGAGTGAGTGAGTGAGTGAGTGAGTGAGTGAGTGTGGGTGAGTGAGTGAGTGAGTGAGTGAGTGAGTGAGTGAGTGAGTGAGGGTGGGTGAGTGAGTGAGTGAGTGAGTGAGTGAGTGAGTGAGTGAGTGAGTGAGTGAGTGAGTGAGTGAGTGTGAGTGAGTGAGTGAGTGAGTGAGTGAGTGAGCAAGTTTGTGAGTGAGTGAGCGAGCGAGAGAGTGAGAAAGAGAGACTGCATGTGTAGCATAGGGAGATGTGTGTTTTTCTCCGTTGCCTTATTGAAATAGCTATATGAGGGCAGAGAGAACAAAGGCTTTCTGTTGGTGTCATATGAAACACACAAACGCACACACACACACACACACACACACACACACACACACACACACACACACACACACACATGCTGGGAACACAGACTTTTATTAGGAGAGCTTTTTCTTGCCCTTATTTGTGTAAAAAGGATATTTAAACTACAATAATTCAGTAGTTTAAATATCCTTTCATAAAATGTGTGGACCAAGAGTTAGACAAGCAAAATTCACTACACCTTAATTTGTCAAGTATAACTTGACAATAAAACTTCAAACTTTTGTCATTGTGAATGAACATTTAGAGTAAGCTATAATGCTTGACTGAGGCCAGCTAGCCATTTGAACCCTGAAAGTACAGTGACATTTTGAATATTAATTGAATTTTCCCTATAATACTAGAAAGCGCAGTTTCTCAGCTTCCAGCAAGTGTTGGAGTGAGGAATAGTTTTTTTTTTTTTATTTGTAAGATTTTTTTTTAATATTATTAAATATTTGTTATATATTTTTAAAATGTTGCCGGTGACGTGGTCGTATTGAAAGGGCTAGTGAGGAGAAGGAATGCTCCCCCAGGAGGGACTGAGGGTGCTATTATATTAGTAGCCACTAGGGGGGAGATGTGAGTCTTTGTTACAAAGTTGGATCTGAGATTCACAGTCCATGCAAGCTTGTAGCTTGTGATACAGTAAATGTGTCACAGAGAGCATGTGTCTGTAACCATTAAAGGTTTGAATCATTTACACAGCTCCCAGCAGCTTGACATTGGTGAGAGGCCCCAACTCTGGACCGGCCAGGGTTCCAGTTCTGCCCCAACCCCGACCACAGCTAATTAGCTACAGCCATGTTGGAACTGGAGGAGGTCAACTTCACATCCAACACCCCCTGAGGATCGGAGAATGAAGAGAGGCCAGTAAAATGGCCTGGATTTAGGCTCCGGGGACCAGCGGTTTGAGCACCTGTCACAAGCAGAGAGCAGTGAATGCTATTGATGAGCTCCACAAGGTCAAGTCCGACTGACCAGGGCCCCATTCAGCCACCTCGGATCTCCGGCGCAAAGCCAGAAGGATTGTGGGACAGCTGTCAATCACTCCGGAGGGGGAAATTATGTTGACTGGCTACTGTGCCCTCCCTTTAAGACGGATAAGCCTGTGCAGGGCTAGCTCATGACATTCTCACGGAGCCCCTGTAACAAGATAATGATCTTACAATATTACACCAACATTGAGAAACATTTTGCACACTAGCACATTATGAAGGGTGAAATGTGAAACAGTCTCCTGAACACCGAACAGGCTTTTTCTATAACAGCTAAACCGCATGTGTGTGTGTGTGCGTGTTCGTGTGTGTGCGCGTGTGTGTGTGTGCGTGCGTGTTTGTGTGTGTGCGCGTGTGTGTGCATGTGTGTGTGTGTGTGTCTGTGTGTGTGCGTGTGTGTGTGCGTGTTCTTGTGTGTGCGCGTGTGTGTGCGTGTGTCTGTGTGTGTGTGTGTGTGTGCGTGTGTATGTGTGTGGGAGGGGGCTGTAGTTTGCTGCCCTTGGTGACAACTTGTTTGTGACGGCTCTGGAAAACTCATCATCTACAGATTTGGCGCGTTGCCTCAGGCCAGTGTTGAGTTCGATGGCTCAACACTGATTAACATCAAGACATTCTATCAGGTGGAATTTGTAACCCTGCCTCCTGCACTCCTCTAACAGAATAGCGGTTGCTCCTTTCATTATTAATTATATACAATTATATATTATATACAAAATTAATGATGGTTGATAGCAGCCCTATGGACTGTGAGTGCTAGTAGTACTAGGATGGTTGAAGTTGTGATCACATTCACACAAGGGAGGTCTCAGAGCTGTCCTCTCCCCCATATAAGCCCCCCTAGGAAATGGCATTAGTTCAGGGAGGAGACGGGATGTCCTGCGAAGCTAAGGGTGCTGTGGGGACTGACCCCTGACCTCCATCTGAGGAGGGGGGGGGTGGCGACTGAGACGGGATAAGACAGCGAGAAGGACACCAAGACGATTGAATTTTGTTTTTCTGTCATAGGAGGGGTTTGAGGATTTAGAGAGAAATCAAACCCCTCTCCCCCCTCCCCCCCCGCCTCTCCCCGGGTCTAGGACCTTGCAGCTGTCCCTTTTCCCTCTAATTTTTCTCTGTCAGATTTCAGCCTATAATTAGCAGAAAGACCTCAGTGACTCTACACACACATGTGAGTGTGTGGCTGGGCAGCGCAGAACTAAAGGCCTAAATCCCCCCCCCACCAATACACACACACACACACACACACACCCCACCCCACCAGATCGCTGGAGTGACAGGTTCACATGTAGAGACTTAAAGCGACTTCTTTCTCCACAGCACAGCCTTAAAGGCCGATCCCGCAGCGGTGCCCAGCGCGGTCAGGCCATCAGTAAACCCCCCTCCCGCCCCCCTCCGGCCCGCTAAGGGTCCCTCCACATTCCTGCCCCAGCTCAGACCCACCTGCTGCCCTCTGCTGCATTTAATGATGAGTTTTATAGGACCCTCGAAGATTCAAGATCGGAATCTGATCTGTTCTGGCTGATGAGGTCGGGTGGGGGGGGGGTCGTGGGGGCGTGTGCAGGCATGCCTGTGGCAGGAGGGGAACACGGACAACTTTTCCATGACATCCTCGCACATGCCCTGGTTGTATAATCCAAGAGCAAGGTTGTGCTCTGCCTCCGAGCTAACACAGAGACCTGGGATGGGATTGGCCTCGGCCTCTCCATAAAGCCTCCGGCCTCCTCCAGATTAAGACACCTGTTATCAGTCTATGTCCGGAAGCCATGGAACGTAATAACAAAACAAAAAATAACATTCGATGATTTTAGAGAAGTTACAACCCATGTCTTATTTTATGATCATAATTAGAAATTAGATATTCCCCTTCCAGTACAGAGAGAGGAGTGTTAAATGAAATAATATCTTTATCTTGGTTTTGTTTAGGATAAATCGTGTAACGCCTGATTCAAAACACACTTGTTTACATAAAGGTGAGAGACACACTAGAAGTTCAGTTACCAAGGTTGTTACATTGCTAGGCTACAACAGCTTGAAATCCAAGCATAACTATTTCCAGTGTAATACCGATGCCTAAGTCAGCGTGCAAAATGGGACAAATGCTGCATGCATTTCATAAGCAGCAATATTTCCGATGAAACGTGAGACTCATCCTAGAGTAAACCGTGTCGTTAAAGACATTACAAAGTCTTTCTTTTCCCCGTGTTTCTCACACTTCGTTTGGGCATTACTCAGGGTTATGCGGGCTTTGCGAGGTTACGGTGGCTTTGTGTGGTTTATGGAGTTTTCCTGGCGTTTCACCCTATACCCGCAACACTAAATCAACATTTGTCCAAACAGATGTGGTTGACCCAGCATGCAAAGTCTACCGTACAGTACATGCTAGGACCCGGTGACAGCGTAATCAGTTGACCATGATGGTCTCGACAGGATGTTCATCTCGCCGCCCTTTGACTTGTCGCTAGGTATTTCCCTGTCCGGTCCGAGCCGGGGGCAGGTGTTTTATTCATGAGCTGGAAGAGTTGTAAACAAAAATACTCTTGACGTGACAAGACAGAGTTACCGCAACGCTGGAAGAAAAAAAATTAATGAGGCCAGTGAAAGAGAAATGTTAGGCCAGTCCAGTTTGATTGACAAGTTCATATGGGGAGACCTTTACCTTAGCAACATAACTTTGGTTGCTAGGATAACAGGGGCAGATGGATGGGCGTGTGATTTTCCGTGGTGACCAGCAGTCAGAGGGGGTATGTGGAGGGGGCAGGATGGTGACCGGCAGTCAGAGGGGGTATTCGGTGGGAGCAGGATGGTCTTGATTCTGCCTGCCGCAGTGTGAGCCCTCTGAAATGACTTGGCACAGAATAAATGTATTAGATTCAGGGGACAAATAATTAACTGACGTCAGCTGTTGGGGTCTGTGTAAAGGTTGCGCTAAAAATATAGCACCTTTTTTCCCAATAAATCGTATGTGGAAGGCAGAGGCGTTAGTTTTGACGGAATACCACGCATAGAACTCACAGGCCTGATTAATGGGACAGACGGGCCTTTAAGACCACTCTGAAATAGAACATCAAACACTTATCTCCCACTACAAATCACTCAGTCCGTGTTAGCATGCAGATACATGTGTTATGACCCAGATCACATTCACACCCCCTAGTTTAGGATGATTCTTTGCAGCAGTACATTCATTTTAATGTGGACATTTTCATCACATACTGTATATTGATGAAATACAGGAGTTGTATTAGCCTATTAAAGTCTGATTTAGCTATTTTGCACTGTTCCTGTGGAACAATCTCCAGAGTTATTTCAAGCTGAAAGCACTAGTGCCATTAGGGAAATTCAGGAACTTTTTTCTTTTGTAGGCTAATTTCTTTCATTAACTGTGCAGCAACTTTGTAGGACATGTATAATGTATCTTGTATTCATCTGTATTTTATGTGTTTTGTATGTATAGTTTTATTTGTATATGTATAATTGATTGTGTTTTGTATATTTCATTGTGTTTTGTATATTTCATTGTGTTTTGTATATTTCATTGTGTTTTGTATATTTTATTGTGTTTTGTATATTCCATTGTATTTTGTATGCAGGGCTCTCTTGCAAAAGAGATCTCTGCCTCAATGGTGCTTCCTGCATAAATAACAGGCCCAATCAAACAAGGTGATAAAGGAGCGTGCAGCACAAGGAGGTGGACTGTGGGTGTAGACCTGGAGGTTAAAAGGGTTGAGCTTGTGACCAAAGGATCCAACGTTCGATCCCAGCAAAGTGCAATCCTTTCTGAAAACACAACCTTAACCAGACACATTCACTTACTAACCCTAACCACACAAGTTCATTAACTAACCCTAACAAGCTCAATAATTAACCCTAGCCACACAAGTTCATTAACTAACCCTAACAAGCTCAATAACTAACCATAGCCACAGAAGTCCAATAATTAACCCTAACCACACAAGCTCAATAACCAACCCTTACCACTATTATGGAAATTATTAATCTCACCCTGTTAATAGCACATAGCATCACACAAGTGCATTAACTAACCCTAACAAGTTCAATAACTAACTCTAACCACACAAGCTCAATAACTAACCCTAACCACACAAATGTAATTCCTAAACCCAACTGTAATTTCATCAACGTAATTGAAGAAAATGTAATTTAGCCAAAACAGGCAATGAAATAACAGTTATAGGGAATGTTGAGTAATGGTACTGGTGTAGGTATCAATAGTACATCTAATGACATGCTAACATGGACAGACATCAAGGGGTTGTTTCACAAAGCTGGCTAACTGAGTAATAGTAATAGGGCAAAGCTGGCTAACTGAGTAAGCCTGACTTCAGCAATGAGTAAAACCTGGAGACTCTTCAGATCTGGAACATGGACTGAAGTAAAAAATAGCTTTCCGGGTTTTACTTTGTGCAGAAGTCAGGCTTACTTAGTTAGCCAGCTTTGTGGAATACCCCTCAGAATGCTGCATATTCCAATATTCATGTTTTGAGGAAAAAAAAGGTTTTGTGATGAAAACAAAAGTGAGAAATAGAATTTTAAGTAATAATTAGAGTAATACTGTTTATCTAGTATATATATATATATATATATATATATATATATATATGAAAGCATTACCCAGTTTACTACCCCTAATAAATAGTTAGAGGTTGCAGCTATGATCGCCTGTACGAGTATAATACACTTGTGAAGACAGTCAGTAAACACCTGAGCATAATGTAGGAAGGTGTTGAGAGATGCGCCGTGTTGAAGTGGTGAGTGTTCTGCTGTCATTCAACAGCAGGGTGTTACATGGAAGGCCCTCTTCTCTGTGTGACCAACCAGACTGGCAGCACGCAGGAAATAGGAAAAAAGACACAGTGGTCCTGAAGCAACTGACCACAGAATTGGCACCAAAAATGTTTAACATGTGGGTTTAAGCCTTCCAGTGCCATAAAATTATCACCTTTCCGGAAAGATGGTGATGCCTGGACAGGAACCAGAAATCACATTGGGGGATATTTGGCAGCAGCTGTTCAGTGGTTGATGATGGAGCTGATAATATCTCTGTTCAGTGGTTGATGATGGACCTGATAATATCTCTGTTCAGTGGTTGATGAGGGAGCTGATAATATCTCTGTTCAGTGGTTGATGATGGACCTGATAATATCTCTGTTCAGTGGTTGATGATGGAGCTGATAATATCACTGTTCAGTGGTTGATGATGGAGCTGATAATATCTCTGTTCAGTGGTTGATGAGGGAGCTGATAATATCTCTGTTCAGTGGTTGATGATGGAGCTGATAATATCTCTGTTCAGTGGTTGATGAGGGAGCTGATAATATCTCTGTTCAGTGGTTGATGATGGAGCAGATAATATTTCTGTTTCTATTGACCTGTCAGTTTTTAACAGAGAATTTCTCTAAAAACAGTCATCAGCCTGTAGCGCTGCCTCTGGAAGACCAGAAGCCTCCTCGCTGTCCCAGGGTCAGAGGTCACCTGCAGCCAGAGCATACAGTAGCCTGAGGGGTAATCCCTAAGGCTTCTGTTTACATAAATGCTATACCTTTCCCAAATATTCACACAATATTACGCCATCAATATAGGCTACTGTAAGCCCTTGGCAAACCCACTTTCTCTAGGTCAGCAAGTTAGTTAGTTTTGGCAAATATATCAACAAATAGTTTTTTTTTCAGAAAAATATAATTTACATAGGTACATACTCCTATAATGTACAGTACAATAATATAGTTTCCGCACACAGACTGTTCACAAAAAGTGACACAAATATACATAAAGGTACACAGTCAAGTTCACAAATGGGTTACACTCTGTAAATAAAGTTCAAATCCCAACAACTTTGCACACAAAGTTGAGCTCAATTTTAACCTCCAAAGTAAACTCTGCTTCCTTGGCCAGCCCATGGACTTCACAAAGACCCAGTGTAGTTATCACCTAAAGTGTGAACGGACGGCTCTCTCTGCTTTTTATAAACAACATGGACAGCCAAGAAAAACACATAATCCCATTTATTTACTTTAAAAAGATGTAATCTCTGGCAGTGGATATCTCCAAGTGTATCTTTGGCTTAAAGACCATGAACTTTGGTGCCACTTTTCCTTGCATCCCAGCCCTTTCTACAGTGCGTGTATTTGAGCTTCACATTCCCAGCTATGCTCAGAGAAGACGTGCTGGACTGAGGAGACGACACAATCATCCATGAATTAGACGTCTTTTCTTTATTTTATTTTTTTTTTACTTAGTTTTTATTTCAGTTTCAGCACAATCACATCAACAATTGTGTCCACTGTTTGTTTGTTTTTTCCATAATCCCAGCTGTACATTCTTAGCCCTTGTAATTTACAAATAAATTAAATACAAATAGAAAGAAAAATAACTAAATTAAATTTATATACTATATATATAATAACCGGGCATTTTCAACCCAAATTGTGATATTCCACAAGCAGATTCACAGAACAATTCGTCTTATTCACCTGGCAGCCATATTGGTCAGTCTGACGTAATTGGGGGTGCGGATGCAGAAGTGCCCGTTGCCTTCAATGTTAAAAGTTCACTGTAAAAACATCACTTCAAGAACCACAATAGTCAAAATAACACTATCGGGGTTACAAACTCATCATAACCAGACTCTGATTGTTTTTCACTGCCGTTGTTTTTGCGTTTGGAAATACATGGAGGTGAATGAGCCATAGTTGTATTCACTCCCATGTATTTCCAAACACGAAAACAACGGCAGTGAAAAACAATGGGAGTCTGGTAATGATGAGTTTGTAACCCCGATAGTGTATTCAGCCTGTTATTTTGACTATTTCGGTTCTTGAAGTGGTGTTTTTATAGTGAACTTTAAACGGGCACTTCCGCATCCGCACCCCCAATTACGTCAGACTGACCTGAGGTGAATAAGGCAAATAGAATCCTATCAGATATCTGTTGGCTCCTCTGCCTCAAAAAAGTAGAACATTGATGGGACAGATACTAACGATGACTCATCACAAATACAGCGTTGGCTACTGAGATCAGCAACCAAACAAAAAACATGGGGTCCTAACCAACCACACACATGGCTCTCCATCACGCCCACTCACCCAACACACACACATCCACCTCTCCTTCCCACAGGCACATCCAACACACACACACACACACCCACACACACCCCCGGCCCACCCCCGTGGAGAGGGTCACGGTAAATCACCACGGCGAAAGATTGATGCGTGCGGCGCGGAATCTTCATGTGATGTGACGATATTTGGAACACGTGGGGCAGCAGCTGGCCGCCCACATGCCTGGAGCAGCTCTGCCTCCTGCTTTTAGATTTCTACTCATCCAGACCTGTAATGTGAAAAGCCCCCACCACTGTCATTTGTGGCCTGTTGAAAATGTGAGGAGATTCAAAGACAAAAGAAAAGGTTGGGATGGGACGTGGGATGGCGTCTAGTAGCAAGTCCTGGATTGTTCAAACATGGTAATGTTAACCAACTGATTAACCTGAACAGCTAGTTTGGTTTCTGAAGAATACAACACTGCAAACTAAGAGCAAACTCTAAACCTCTAACCCCTTCTTGTTCCTATACCTTTGGACTGGATTGAACAGGTGCACATTTTCTAACCATGTGCGTCAACGTAGATCCATCATCCATCATGCTGTAGGATCATGTACTCTGACAGCTCTAACATACCCTGATATGCTCACTTGATGGAGAGGTCAGGCACGAACACTAGACATCTCTGTGTCCTCCACTGGCTTCCTGTTCCTGCACTGTAATAGCAAGGCTAAACAGCACAGCTACAAGCTGCTCAATGTGGGCTTCAATTAGCCACAAACTATCACTTCATCTAAATCTGTAACATGGTAAATTAAAGGTTCTAAATCTGTAACATGGTAAGTTAAAGGTTCATAAAAGTCAGAATGATTAAGGCACCTGGATCCACAAGTAGAACAAATGCATCAGTTGTAGAATACAATACTGTAGGTGTCTATACAACCATTCATACTAATTCCATTACACAATGAAGATATCATGTAAAGATTAACTGCAATCTGATTGATGCGTTACTTTATCACGGAAACTCATATGATCATAAAAGCATCGGTCAAACTGATGTGCTGAAGGATAGATTTCTGATGTGCTGAGGGAGAATGATATTTGGAATCGTGAATTGCACTAATTAAACATGGTGTCATCCGTCCGATTGGTGCCATCTGAGATAAATGTAACGGGCTGGTGACATATGAGCGGTGTAAACTATCAGCAACATGGCATCGTGACAGGGGGGGGTCTAACCCTGATCTAAACCTGCACACGCTGTGCTCAGATGCTGTATGCATTAAGAGCCTTGTCTAACTGAAGTGGACCAGTGATTGAGGCTTGTTTTGGTCTCAGTGGACATGAGGTACCAGGAGAGAACAGTGACTCATGTTCTGGTAACGCTATATCTATGGTTGAGCCGTCGCTGCAGTGATTACAACACTCTGAGCCAACAGACCGACATGGAGGCCAACAGAATGTTCCACTTGATCATCCAGAGCATACCAAGAGAGGACAAGGGGCTGTTCTGGTTTATGTGGTCCTACCAACAAATCCTACACTACACTACATCCACCAATTAATATATCCCTCTGCCTTTAAACAGTCCCTCTAGGCACATGTTGTTCCAATGTCACTCAGATTAAAATGGGATGTGTGTGATATTGATGAAGTTGGTGCACCTGTACCCTTCAACAAAACTCTTCTTCCTAAGGCCACAGTCACATTGTTTAGATACAGGCAGATCAATCACCCAGCGCAGGTGTCCCACTCTGTCACCCCCCCCCCCCCCCCTTCACACATGCCCCCGCTGTCCTTGGACAGGACGCCAACCCTCAGCTTAGTGCAAACAATCTCTTCTTACAGACTTTGTGCAAATTAAAGCAAATACTCTTATTGTCATAGAACCTGCAATAAAACTATGTCTCACACTTACATTTGCTTAACCATTGCTAGTGCATTCAAATGCAATAAAGAGTCATATCAACTGGACAGTAATTTCCTAAAACAACACTTATTGGTGTAGCTAGCATGTCCCGTTGGTCAGCGGGGAATGTGTGTCTCTGAGACATCTCCATGACCCCGAGGCACCCTGGGAGTGGAGATTCAAGGTGTTAAAACCCCGCCATGATTTATTAAGTACTAATTGTTGGTGTGAATGTCTCTCCTCCAGACTGAGCTGGGTTACTGACAGTCTCCGCTAAGTGTGAACTTTTATCGGCTGGCAGACTCGTGGGGCCGGACCCCGGCTGGGGACAGAATATTTTTGAAAAGTTGCAAAGTTGTTGCCACCACTCGAAAATCGCCGCTCACATCCTCGCCGGGTATTGTTTGTTTTTTCCACCTTCAACTAGCCAGTGATTGATGATGAAAGAAATGAGAAGGAGAGAGAGAGAGAGAGAGAGGAGTGGTGGGGGGGCAGGGTTTATATTAAGCCCAGAGTAGAGGTCGCTCAGGGCATCTCCGGGGTCGCGCTGAGATGTGTGTTCACAGAACGGCACGGTGGAACACATGGCGAGGATGGCGGGCGATCGCCGCGGGCCCCCCCAAAAAAGTGCAGCGCTATTTGTGGAGCAGAAATTCAGCTACAGCCACAAACTGTCATCCCATGATGGATCAGCAGGAGAGATGCTGGGCGCACAGGAGACCAGAGGGGGTGAGGGGTGGGGGCATCTTATTGCAACATGTTTGGGTGAAACGTTTCGCAATAATGTCCCTGGCACAGACTGTTGAGGGTCCCACAGCAGGACCATCCAAATCTACCACCCAGTCTCACCCTCGAAACACCAACTACACAGGCCCAAACCTGGAACCTCGGAAAACATTCCTATCAATAAGGTCTATAGAGCAGCCATACAGTAGATACTGTAGGTCTATCAGACTTGAGAGATCCAAACCAATCAACAGCACCCCACGTCCAAAGACGCCGATGCCTCTATCACACTGCTACAGTGTGATATGTCCTCGTTCACTACCACAGAAGGTCCAGTCCTCGTTCACTACCACAGAAGGTCCAGTCCTCGTTCACTACCACAGAGGGTCCAGTCCTCGTTCACTACCACAGAGGGTCCAGTCCTCGTTCACTACCACAGAAGGTCCAGTCCTCGTTCACTACCACAGAAGGTCCAGTCCTCGTTCACTACCACAGAGGGTCCAGTACTCGTTCACTACCACAGAGGGTCCAGTCCTCGTTCACTACCACAGAGGGTCCAGTCCTTGTTCACGTTTGCAATGCCCTGAACACCCTGACACCAGGGACACGTACAGTACCGACCCCTGACCCGGGAGGAGTGAGCCGGACCAGCACAGAGCCCACACGGCCCAGGTGGCACTGCCTCCTCCTCCTCCTTCTCCTCCTCAGCCCAGGTGGCGCTGCCTCTTCCTCCTCTTCCTCCTCCTCTTCCTCCTCAGCCCAGGTGGCTGCCCCGTCCTCCACCCCGCCCAGCCAGGTTTGGAATAGCGCCGGTGACCCCCAGGGGTGAAAATGGGCAGATCCGGTTACCGGCCCCCCCGACCCCCCCCTGGCCCGCGCCGCTCCTGTGATTTATATATCTGCTCTGAATTTACAGCTTGTGAAATCCTCTCAGTTAACAGCAGAGAGGAGACCTCAGCACGGGGTCACCCAGAACAATGGGCCTGTCGTGAGGCTGTGTGTGTGTGTGTGTGTGTGTGTTTGTGTGTGTGTTCATATGTGTATTCCCAGTGGCATGTATGTGTTTACGGACATGTGTGTGTGTGTGTGTGTGTGTGTGTGTGTGTGTGTGTGTGTGTGTGTGTCTGCAGCCATGCCCTGGTTGGTGCACCTGGCCCACAGATGAGTGTATAAATTCCCAGGATAAGGAGAGGGGAAGTGTCACATAGCTGGGTGTCATTTTTTTAAGATGTGAGGAAATGCCCCTCGGCTTGATTTCTTGCTGAAATACAGCAATAGCACAAACGCAATGAAGTCTGCAGGGCTGGGTGAGCTAAACCTGGATCCTCCGTCCGGCTCTCAAAGCCCCAGAGTGACTGCAGCTCTACTTCCTCCCATGGCCCATCCATCAGCATCATATACTGGGGGATCTAAATGTGTTGGGATGTTCCAGGATTGAGTCCTCTTGGTGGGGATCCTGTTTGCTGCTGGTCCGGTATGCTTATGATTCTTGCTCTGACGAAACAGCGCAGGTGCTCATCCAGGCCCTGGTCATCTCCCGCCTGGACTACTGCAACTCCCTCCTTGCTGGAGCCCCGGTATCAGCCATTAGACCCCTGGAACCGTTCAACAACGCCAAGTTCTCCCACACAACTTCCCTTCTCCATTCCCTACACTGGCTCCCTGTAGCGGCTTGCATCCAGTTTAAAACTCTGGCGCTAGTGTACAGGGCAATGAAAGGAACAGCTCCCTCCTACCTCCAGGCCATGGTCAAACCCTACACCCCCTCCCGACCGCTACGCTCTGCTACCTCGGGCGACTGGTTGCCCCGTCACTCCGAGGCCCCTGCGGTCGATCGACACGGTCACGGCTCTTCTCTGTCCTGGCCCCACAGTGGTGGAACGATCTGCCCACTGATGTCAGGACAGCAGAGTTTCTGGTCTGGTCTGGTCTGGTCTGGTCTGGTCTGGTCTGGTCTGGTCTGGTCTGGTCTGGTCTGGTCTGGTTTGGTGTGCTGGTCTGGTCTGGTCTGGTCTGGTCTGGTCTGGTTTGGTCTGGTCTGGTCTGGTCTGGTCTGGTCTGGTCTGGTCTGGTGTGTTGGTCTGTTCTGTTCTGGTGTGGTGTGGTCTGGTCTGGTCTGGTCTGGTCTGGTGTGCTCAGTGCTGGTCTGGTCTGGTCTGGTCTGGTCTGGTCTGGTCTGGTCTGGTCTGGTCTGGTCTGGTCTGGTCTGGTCTGGACTGGTCTGGTGTGCTCAGTGCTGGTCTGGTCTGGTCTGGTGTGCTCAGTGCTGGTGTGGTCTGGTCTGGTCTGGTGTGCTCAGTGCTGGTCTGGTGTGCTCAGTGCTGGTCTGGTCTGGTCTGGTGTGCTCAGTGCTGGTCTGGTGTGCTCAGTGCTGGTCTGGTGTGCTCAGTGCTGGTCTGGTCTGGTCTGGTCTGGTCTGGTCTGGTCTGGTCTGGTCTGGTCTGGTCTGGTCTGGTCTGGTCAGTGCTGATCTGGTGTGCTCAGTGCTGGTCTGGTGTGCTCAGTGCTGGTCTGGTGTGCTCAGTGCTGGTCTGGTGTGCTCAGTGCTGGTCTGGTATGCTCAGTGCTGGTCTCGTGTGCTCAGTGCTGGTCTGGTGTGCTCAGTGCTGGTCTGGTGTGCTCAGTGCTGGTCTGGTCTGGTGTGCTCAGTGCTGGTCTGGTGTGCTCAGTGCTGGTCTGGTGTGCTCAGTGCTGTGGGTCTCAGGGGGCTTGGACCTGGAGGCCTTCCTGCCTTCCTGCCCCTCTGCATAACCCCCCCCCCTGTGGGGCCACACACAGTCCCTTATTAAAGGGATGCTTTACATATAATCTCCTCATTAATTTGTTGTCAAGCAAGATGTTTTAGATGTAATCTCTCTATCAGTTGGTTGTCAGGCTGGGCTCTGGACATGTAATCTCTTCGTTAATTGGATGTCCAGAAAGGGATCATAGAGATCAGGGGCCAATGAATAGGGCCATCAGAACATATTCTGATGAGTTCATCCAAATGGATTTGGTGTTTAAAGTCTTAAAGACACCTTGTGGGCTGGTTTAGTCTGGACACACTGGTACTACCTCATAAAAGCCTCCCAGGGCCCTGCAGATCATGCTTTCTCTAAAAGGAAACTCTGACACCAAGCAGGATGTTAAATTCAATGACCTTTACTGACAAATATTTGTCTTCGTCTGAATGAGGGGTGACTAGGGAGTCCCTCCCCATGTGAGCTGAAGTGTAGGGCAGGTTCAAACCCAGGTTCAAACCCAGGCTCAGAATGGGCAGGTTCAAACCCAGGTTCAAACCCAGGCTCCGCCCTCCATACCCAGGCTCTGCCCTCAACACTCCAGTCCAGCCGTTGGCACCAAAGCAAGAGTGGAGGTTGATGTTAAGTAGAGCTAGGGGCTTCATGCTGATTTAACATTTAGATCAAATAATTTTTTCCTCTACCATGTTGAATGATGCATAATTAATAGCTAATAAGTAAGGGATAACATATGACCAGCTGGTCATTATCGACCAGTAAGAGCCTGACAGTGCATTTGGTAGTCTCATGGACTGAGGGGATCTTATTGTTCGATATTAACCGGCTGGCCAGACGTTATCCCACGTATTACACGACTACTTACCAGCGACAAATTCAGGTGTACGAGAACGTGCATTCAACTTAAAGTCGCAATGAAATGAAAAAAGCATTCTGTCCCATTTTGGTTCACATAATTGGTCATCGTGTTCACCTATTCAACGATGTATGCCAAAAAATTTACAAAATTCTACTTTTGTTGTAATCTTATATCAAAGTATATAATTTCTTACTTCCTGTAAAACGGTAGGTCACGTGCAATGATGACAACAGGTACCTTAGATTTTAGGCCAATAATCTCACGACATCCACCCGTCAATCAACGCTATCCTTCTATCGAATCTGTCAAAGTTCTTAAAACCTGTCCACTTGTCAATGTTCCAATCAAATTCCTCTAAACATTATGTCCCACCCTCATAGCTTGTTTGCGTCGGAAATACGTCAAACTACGGAAGTTAGATTACCTCAAACGTCCGTTTCAGTGCGACTTTAATACATAGAGACAAAATGTTGATCTGAATATACTGTATATTTTACGTTTATTTTGTTTGCAGCTATAGCAGAAAAAATAAAGTTACGGCTGGATTCAGCTACGTTATGAACCCTCAACCCTGTTGATTCAGCTACGTTATGAACCATCAACCCTGCTGCTTCAGCTACGTTATTAACCCTCAATGCTGCGTTTAGCCAGCTACGTTATTAACCCTCAACGCTGCGTTTAGCCAGCTACGTCTACGCTAACACTTTGTCTTTCATCTGCAATTTCACTTAACGTTAGTGAGATAAGGCCAGTTGAGCAGTGTTGGCCCGAGCAGCGGTCATTACTGCTCCATTACCCGTCGTCAGACAGTGATCGAGAAATAATTGACCAAAGAATGTAGAATGTAGAATCTTTATTTGTCATACAGCACACACACAGGAGATGTGGAGATGAAATGCTCTCTGCGCTTAACCCATCCCGACGTCCTTCCCCCAAGGGCAGCCGGGAGCAGGCAGTAGGCAGCCTGTGGGGGGCAACCAAGTGCTCCTGTCCGTCTTCATCAGGGACGGACAGCGTTAACGATCTGTTCTTCTGCATGTTTTTCATATTGGGTTCTTTATGGGAAAAACCCTTGCGAACACAGGGAGAACATGCAAACTCCACACAGAAAGGACCGGAGACCTTCTTGCTGTGGGGCGACAGTACTAGGTACTGCGTGGATGTGTGGAGAATGTGTGGATCGTCCAGTCAGAAACGAGTATTTCAGTGAGCCGTGAAATAAGTATGTATAAGAAAATAATAACACATTTCTTAAAAACGTCTTATAATGTAACAATAAACATATTTACTGTATAATGCTATTATTAACACTTATAAATGTCTTACTAACACATATATTGGCAGACTTCAGAATTCGACGTTTGTCCATTGCCTCCAAACGTCATTTCTAGACGGCATCATACAGTTATAAACGTCGGCAGACGATGTGGGATAGGCCTAAGTTTTTGATTGGTTGTTCTCAGAGTTTTGTGGTTGGTTGTTCACATTGGAACATGTGATAGAAGAGGGGTATAAATTAGCGAGCGCTTTTGAGGGTTGTTTGGGTGGGTCAAACAACAACTTTGGTGAGACAACACGGAGTGCAAAACTAGCTGGCGAAACTAGCAAACAACAACAACATTTTACAAGTAACAACAGTACTAGCTAGCCAACTAGCTCACATTCTTACTGTCATTATTATTAGCTAGCATTAGCTACTGTTCTTATAGCTACTGTTGGCATTAGCTAGCTAGCGTTAGCTAGCTCGTATTCTAACGCTAGCTAGCTAGCTATTAGACGTGGACACAGGGATAAGGCTAATTTACGAAACTGGACCCAGGAGTGGAGCTACTCGGATGGCGCTTAGTGGGCACGCTCCGCATATGCGTGGAGGCGCGATACCCCTGCGCGGGCACGTACCCCTGGAGGCCTGTGGGCGCGCAGGGGAATTGCTCAGTGCTCGCTGCCCGAGCGCCTCCACGCATATTTGTATGATGCCGTCTAGAAATGACGTTTGGAGGCAATGGACAAACGTCGAATTCTGAAGTCTGCCAAGTGAGACCAGCGGTTAACCATAGTATAATACAGTATGAGTAGTACCCATAGCCTAATGCTGTAGTACATTAGTAGTATCTGGTTAACCATAGTAGTACATGGGTAGTATCTGGTTAACCATAGTAGTACATGGGTAGTATCTGGTTAACCATAGTAGTACATTAGTAGTATCTGGTTTTACTTTTACTTTATTGAGTTTATTTGATAAGGGACAGTGCATACTAATCCACTGTGTAAAACTGTAAATATGCCAGCATTAGCAGGGTTGCTAATTTTGAGCAGCAGTCCCTGGGCTTGATTTTAAAGCCTGGTAAAATACATAAAATAAAAAGACATAACTTATATAATAAAAATAACAATAAAATACGATACAACAATACAAGGACATTACAAGATCAAGCAGCGCAGAGTACAGGCCGGCACGCAGACACACAGTCATGCAGGCAACACTCACACACACTCACACCAAAGTAATTATAGTTAACGAAAACTAACTAAAAAATGAAAACTAGGTGTGAAAAAACATTTTAGTTTACTGAAATTAAAATAAAAACTAGACTAAAAAAACGATAACTAACTAAAACTGCATTGTGTGTTTACAAAACTAACTAAAATAAACTAGAATTATAGAGAAAATGTCCTTAGTTTTAGTCTTTTTCATTTCATACGTAAGCCTAGTCTTTTGGGTGGTTATGAAATCTATCCTCCATGTTCATTCGCTGTGTCCCTGCGCAGGAGTAACCTGACGTGCGCCAGACGGTTTGTTCACACGGAGTGAAACAAAGTGAGCTCACGAGATCAGGATGGTCTCACTAGGCTAGCGCATCAGAAAAAATAAACTAAAACTAATACTGAAACTAATAAAAACTAAACTAAAACTAAGCATTTTCAAAAAATAAAAAATAAACTAAACTAGCAAACCTGCTTTAAAACTTATCAAAACTAAACTGAAATTGATAACAAAAAGTTAAAACGAATAAAAATAAAAACTAATGAAAAAAGTAACTATTATAACCTTGACTCACACACACACACACACACACACACTCACACGCACGTACACACTCACACACACACACACACACACACACTATGCAGAACACGTTACAAACATTATGTACAGGGACAAAGCAAGGCCAACATAAGATCAAGTAGTACACAGACAAGCATGCAGGCAGACAGTCAAGCATACATACACAGACAGGCAAGCGGGTAGGTACACAGAGTTAGGCATCTGGACTGTGACAGGGCTGGTTAGTGGTCACATGTCTGATATTCTAACAACCAGCTTTTGAGTGTGTGTTTAAATGACTTGTGCGTATCAATACTGCGGATGTGTGATGGGATGGTGTTCCAGGATTCAGCAGCTCTAACAGAGAAGGCCGCTTTGTTGAAAGAGCTTTTCCTCACTGGGATGATGAGGTCTCCTTCTACAACGGCTCTAGTGAACCTGCTGCTCTCTGTACTAAGAGCTGAAAGAGGGGTGGTGGGGTAGACCCTGGTGGATTTTAAATACCAGGCAGGCATCACTGAGCTTCAAGATGTTATCCCAGCTTAGAAGGGCATGCTAAAAAAATATGTTCTTAAGTTTGGCTTTATCGTTTGGAAATGACACTGGACAACAAATCATCAATATTATTACCCAAGCTAACATTATCATTCTGTTTTACTCATTTCACACCCTAACAAAACTGAAAGCACATTTGGGGGACAGTTGATTTATCTGGTGAAAGTACAAAGTAAACAAACAAACAACTCCCTAAAGGTTGTGCCCCCCCACCCTGGCGGGCGTCAGGGGAGCGGGGGGGGAACGGGAGTGGAAACGTCATAAATCACATGGGTTTTAGAATCTGATGACAAACCTAATTCCTGTCTGAAAAGAGCCGCCCCGTCCCCTCCTGACTGTCATCGAAGCCGGCCTATAAACATGGCAGCTGTCACCCAAGCTCGCCTGGACCGCAAGGACATACCGCTGCCTCTCGCAGGCGCTTTCTGGGGGCCAATTCTGGAATGGAGGGGCTGGCGAATTCGACTTTGCATTTTGTCACATTCAGCCCCCCATCACTGAGCCCCCACCCGGCCCCCCCACCGGTCATGTCAGACCATCTGTTGAAGGGCATTACTCTGTAAAATCACTATCCTTCTACCGCGCCCAAAACAGGTTGTGAAAACTTAATATGGAACTGTGGGTGAGGGTGGGGGGGGAGAGGAGGAGGGGGGGGAGAGGAGGCAGGGTGGAGAGGAGGAGGAGTGGAGAGGAGGAGGGGGAGGGAGGAGGAAGGGTGGAGAGGAGGAAGGGTGGAGTGGAGGAGGGGTGGAGAGGAGGAGGCGGTGAGAGGAGGAGGGGGGGGGGAGGAGGCGGTGAGAGGAGGAGGGGGGGGGAGGAGGAGGAGGGGGGGGGGAGGAGGCGGTGAGAGGAGGAGGGGTGGAGAGGAGGAGGGGTGGAGAGGAGGAGAGGAGGAGGGGGTGGAGTGGAGGAGGCGGTGAGAGGAGGAGGGCTGGAGAGGAGGAGGGGGTGGAGAGGAGGAGGGGTGGAGAGGAGGAGGGGGTGGAGAGGAGGCAGGGTGGAGAGGAGGAGGGGGTGGAGAGGAGGAGGGGTGGAGAGGAGGAGGGGGGGCGGAGGAGGAGGGGGTGGAGAGGAGCACACCGTGCTAAATGTTGCCACTGCGAAAGGTGAGTAGAGGAGCTTTAGAGGCCATTTTCCACTCAACAAACGCTCCGCCTGCCTCCATCGACCCCCCCCCTCACACACACACACTCTCACACTCACGCATGCATGCAGTGGTAACTAGATAGGCCACAGCGCGTCTGCTGTGCAAACCATACTACCCAAGCTGGCAACTCAGTCACTGGAGGGAAAAAATAAAAATAAATAAATTAGACAACGACGTCCAAGAATCTGAGTAGTATGTCTCAGTGTTCCAAAACTGAAGCATTAACTTTAATATCTGAGTGCTCTCTACTACTCTAGTGCAGAACACACAGTGACTCTCTACTACTCTAGTATAGAACACACAATGACTCTCTACTATAGTATAGAACACACAGTGACTTATGGTTAGTATGTCCTCACTTTCTTCCAGGTCATAATAACGCTTCTGCTACCCACTCCACAAAGAACAAACTCTGTCAATCAAGATGGCGTACCAGCCAAACCATGATCAAGTGAGAGCCCTGTTGTTTAATAGATGATACAGCTGCTAAACTGTATATAAGACTACACTTACAAATCTGGCAGCAAATCTAGCCACACTAAAAATATCTATTACTTAGGTATCAAGTGGTGGAGTACTGCAACGAGTAAATAATTTAAGACGTTGGTACCGATGAATTTGAGATCATTATCAGCCTCACTATCTTCTGTCTACAGTTAGACTCAACAGCGCATCGCCGTTCCACACAGGAGGAGTGGTTAACATCTGGACTAATTGCGATCCCTGCCAGTATTTGGTTAAACACAAATGTTACCAAGAATTATGACTTTGAATAAATGTGTAACAAACTGTGGAAACTGGGGCTTCCCCCACATGGGCTCTTTGGACAGAGAAATACCCGCCACACGTCATAAATAAGAGGAAGAATGTCGCTGGGCCGACTTCCTGTGTAATTAAATAAATATGCTGTGTGTGATTCTGGGACTGCCTGGTGCTGTGCGTTCACCATATGCATGACACACACACTCACACACATACACACACCCATACACACACTCACATGCACACACACAAGCACAGAGACAGACACACAGTCGTGCATGAATGCGTTTGTATGAATGAACATAAAGCTGTTTCCTGATCTCTTAATAGAGGCTGGTGAATGCAAAGGTCCAGCTCCAGTTTGTCTGTATTGAGAAGCAGCCCATGGACGCTTTTGAGCAGGGGAGAGGCTTAGCCAGCTGCCCTTAAGAGAGGCCCAATGTGGCTACGCTGCTTCCACCTACTTGATGGATTTGAATGACTGGCCATCATGAAAAAGCAACCCAGACAAGCAGAAAGATTGATC
Source organism: Borostomias antarcticus (assembly GCF_949987555.1). Lineage (NCBI taxonomy): Eukaryota > Metazoa > Chordata > Actinopteri > Stomiiformes > Stomiidae > Borostomias > Borostomias antarcticus. The sequence continues at coordinate 8,419,149 of NC_140235.1, forward strand.
CCTATCAGTAGACTAAACACTCATGATCAAAATAAGATGATCTCATATTCACTGGCTGATGAAGAGAAATACCAGATCACTGATATAAACAGTGCATTAGCAAGATCAAGCACTGCATTTTCAAAAATCGGCTATTATAATTTGAAATATTGTCCAATTTGTTGCAATTCTATTTTATATTTTATACAGGAGGAAATATATCAGAAGTGATGAGTGAAAGCTAAATGACTCATAACAAGAATCTCTCATGAGACATACTTGGTAAGTAAATATGTCAAAGTCTGTGGTTTAGTAGTCAACAGTACCAGGTAGCAGCTTAAACATATTTCTTGTTTAGGGTGGTTATTAATGAATACACCTTAGCAGATAATATGGGTTCCAGACTCTCTAATCTGTGTTAAGGACTAATTAAAGTCTGTAGTGTCTGGGTCTCAGTCCCATGACCTTAAAGTGGCCCCCAAAACCCTCTCTAAAGCTCTGAACTCAATCTGCAGACGAGGAGCCCATCAGTCAACACCCTTCGCCTCTCGCCAAAACCCTAATGGTGTCAGTCATCACCCCTAGTGATGGAGATACCAGCGCCGTGGGACCCAGAGGCAGGAGAGGAAGGCAGAGGACGGCCTGGCTGGGATTGTTCTCCTTCTCCCCGCCCTCATCATTGTCATTTTCGGGAGGGCGATCACAGTAATAGCCTTGTAATTGGTTTAGAGTGGATTAGGCCCCAGGCACGGCAGAGCTGGGCCCTGGGAGGTGCTGCCGCCTGGGCCAGCCAGAGAGGGACATCTCAATCTGGGGAACTACCCTCTGAGAACTGAGGCGCTGTTGAGACAGTCAAGGCTTCAGCTTAGAGCCCAGAGAAGTGACCAAGCACCAACAACTACAGAAGTGACCAAGCACCAACAACTAGAAACATTTGTAAGATCCAGTATCTGGCCCCCGGGTGAGCTTTTTTTTTGCTTCCCTCTGGAATATGTAGGGGTGGGATCTATGCCCACCCTCCCATTGCTCTCTGTAAAGCGCATTGTGTTGCCTCTGTGTATGAAATGCGCTATACAAATAAAGTTTGATCTTATTTATCACTTGGTAATACTGTAGTCAGTATGGCCTAAGTTAGATTGAAACTGAGAGCACTTTTGGGTAACTTAACTTGCTAAACTAAATGCCTTCCTTATTATGAAGCGCAAGGTTGGAACAACCTATAGTTGCTTTATTCAGTTTCAAAAGCTTTATTCAGAAGTCAAACGGGCAGTTAAATATGAGGAAAACACATTGCATTAAAATTAACTCTAAATGAGACATAAGGTATGCAAGATTCAAATGTCAATCAAGTAGGTAAGTATGCATGTTTGCTAAAGTAAATGTCCAGTACATGTCCTGTCCCAGGAGTCTGCACCCTCTGAGCTGACAGGCCCATAGTGCATATGGGTACCAAACAATCTCCATCAAAATACTAACTCAACCACATGGAGCAGACTATGGCTGATTAGTAGCATTTCAGTTTTGTCCTCATTTAACTTAATTGCTCATCACTTTATTTATTGCTAGTAGACAGGTAGTAATGGAGTTAATAGCTGCAGCATCATTTGGTTCAGCAGAGATGTACAGTTGTGTGTCATCCGCATAACTATAAAAACATACATTGTGCTCTCTAATCATATCCCCGAGTGGCAGCATGTATAGTGAGAATAATAATGGACCAAGGCAGCTCCCTTGTGCAACTCCAAAACAGGTGTCATGTTTCTCAGACACATGATCTCCAAGCCTTGACATCTTGGTCAATCATATAAAACGCTGTGCTTCGGTCTAAGAGGACAACTGAGACCTTATTTACAGCAGTTCAGTCTGAAGTCGCTGGTCATTTTAGTCTGAGGTCGCTGGTTATTTTAGTAAGAGCAGTGTCCGTGCTGTGGTATGTTTTAAAGCCTGATTGAAATTCCTCAGAATATTGTTTTCTTTAAGAAAGGAGTTAATTTGTACTGAAACGATTACATTACCATATAGGATGGGTTTCTTTAACGGTTTTACAACAGTTGTTTTGAGGCCCGTTTGAAGAAATATATTTATGATATTCTGGATATGATTTGAAACACTGTCAAACACCCGCTTAATTAATACAGGGTTAATACATGAGGTGGAGTTTTTTGCCTAAAGTTTATTTTTTCTTCCTATTCCTTATTTTTTGTTAGCAGCGCATATCTTACCAGCAAGCCAGGTGAATCTTGTATTAACCTTGTAAGTTTACAGTCTGAGTAACACATCCCACACTGAATTAATATTTTCTTCCTATTGGTTTAAATGTATATACTCTAAATGATACTACATGCTAATGAGCATGTCATTGTACATGGTACCCGTATTGAACATATGAAAAAGAAACATTTTTAAATCCTTGAATCCTACGAAAACAGTTGTTGTCATGCTGACTGTCCCCCACCTCACTTGCTACGATACAGTAGCTGTTCGCACCGACCACCTCGCACTACACATGAAAACACTGCTTCCACAATTATGTTCTTTGAATGAAAAGTGCTAAAAAATACTTGAATTAAAGGTTAAGCCCAGTCTGTACTGCCTACTAGTGTGTTAGGACTAATGTGCTGGGTGCCAATTAAAGGGCTCTTTCCAGTGGGTCTCTCCCCCGCTGTAGAAAAAATAACTTGGCGTTGCTTTGTGAAGCAGGTGTGAGGGATTACTGGGCCGCAGTGTGTGGGGGGAGGGGGGGTCATCAGCAAGGATGTGGAAAAAACAAGTGTATGCTACAGTTGTTATGGGACATCCCAACCTGAACTCTGAACATTCCTATTTGTCACCCAATACCACACAAAGGCATTGCCAGAACACCAATCCTGTTAAATATACTGTAACTTTCTGGGACAGAATACATTTAACCACATGAAATGTATAAATTCCCTCCACCATATACAGAACACACTGATGACATTTACGTGTTCGTACACTGGAGGCCCACCCCCACTTCCACACATGCGCACACGCACGCACGCACATACACACACACACACACTCTCACCACCTGCTTTCTATACCGAGAAGACAAGTGTTGCTTGTGGAGGCTCTAAGCATGTTGTAACATTTATTGTTTCCTTTAAAAGCCCATCGGCCATGAAGCAAAAGCCACAGTTGGATGCCAGGCAACCGCTAGCCTGAGCCCAGGGACCCTAGCACCAATAACTCTAACCTAGCTGTACCCCTAATTCTATCCCTATCCCTCACTCTAATCATAACTGTACCCCTAACTCTAGCCCTACCCTTGGCCCAAAGCCTAGCTGTACCTTTAACTCTAGCCCTGCATTGTCTAGGCCTAGCTGTACCCCTAACTCTAGCCCCCGCATTGTCTAGGCCTAGCTGTACCCCTAACTCTAGCCCTAGCCTGGTCTAGGCCTAGCTGTACCCCTAACTCTAGCCCTAGCCTGGTCTAGGCCTAGCTGTACCCCTAACTCTAGCCCTAGCCTGGTCCAGGCCTAGCTGCACCCCTAACTCTAGCCCTAGCCGGGTCTAGGCCTAGCTGTACCCCTAACTCTAGCCCTAGCCTGGTCTAGGCCTAGCAGGCTCCTGGGTCAGACGCCCTGTCCTGAGTTAAAGGCAGTCCAGTCTCTGCCTTTAGCTTATTCCCACTCACACTCTTTCACATGATTGACTGTAACCAAACACTCCCTCTCTCTCTCTCTCTCACACACACACACACACACACACATACACGCACAGGCAACCTTCTTTTTAACTGTGTGCATTTTAGGGAGTTAAAATGGTCTCTGGGAGAATGAGAGCAGTTGGTCAGCGCGCTCCCAGTCCAAGGGAAGATGGGTGTCTCAGCTGGTTACTGAGCGTGTGCAGCAATGCCAGATTCCAGCAGGGGAAGGAGCGAGCCAGCTTCCTGTCCTCCGCGCCCGGCGCACGTCGCTATGCGCCCCCGGCTGGGCCCAGGGACGGGCGCGATGAGCCCGGGGGCGAGACAGCTTTCAGCGGCCCTGTTACCAGGGATTACCGCCGGCCCGTTTAATAGTGATATCCAGACCAGAATAGAATGCAGTTTATTCCGAGTAATCAGTCAGACCGTTGCGTTGCTTACTAGTCCATTTCAGGAAGGTCGCCGTGAAATTTCTGCGAATCCGTCCACAGCTTCCCTCCTAAGCGGTGCAGGTGAGGACCATGAAGGAATGCAGCTGCCACCCTCGGACTCGCATTCAGACACGCACCCGAGGCAGACGTGGCCGCCATGGATAGATTGATGGTGCAGGAACCGAGCGCGGCACGGCAGTCCAAAAATCAGACCCAGCCACTGCCTTAACACAACGGACACGCTCTTAAGCCCACAGTCGTAGTAACATTTTATGTGACAAGCATTATAAAGGTGATTTATAGTATGCATGTGTGTTGGCAGAATATTTTCCAGAATATTTAGCTGGGGGGATTAGTCGTGCATTTTGAAATGGCTTGAATGATGGTTGTTCATCTATTGACCGTTAAACAAACTTCCTGTGAGAATAACGAGCGCGACGAATGGAAAGTCAGAATGGCCAGTCAGAAGCTTGTCAAGGACAAGGGAGGCATGCGGCTCCAGAGCTTCGAAATGCTCACTTAAAAGCAGAGTGTTGTTTTATAGGCTATTTTATTTATGGCGCAGAGTAAAGCCTTATTCTCCTCATGCAGCCATATATCCAGAGTGGCGTATGCTGTTTGACCCTATCACTGGTCAGACATCTCTAGTATTTAGGTCTCTGGATAATATGTCAGTCCTATCCATCTGGCTTCTATAGGCTAGCACACTCATACTGCAGTCCCACTCTGTTTCATATAGCATCTATACAGTATAGCCCTGGTGTGTGACAGAAAATACAGGGATCAATGAGGGAATTAGAGACAGTATCCACCCAGTCAGGCTGCGTCCTGCTGGTCTTGTGGAGGACTTGGGAACCCCGGGACTCTGGGGTTTGATTTCCTCCAATCATCGCGTTCAAATCCCGTCTGAGCTTCTCAGGCCGGCCGTCCCTAATTTCCATTTCTCCTGGTGGAGCCTGGGACACCTGTTTCGCTGTATCTGGGCACGGCACCCCCCGCCCCCCCCCCTTCATCCCTCTACGACAAAACCACATCTGTGTGCTATTCCCCCCTCCCCCCCCCCACACACCACCCCCAATCACCCCCAATCCCTACCCCCACTAACCCCCCTTTCAGTACCCCCCCACCCCCCCACCCCTACCCTCCTGACCCGTCCCAGCCACCCCCCAACACCAGGCCCCTTGATTCTCAAGGGCAAGTTTCCTCAACGCTCAACGATCTGAACCCCCCTCGACATCTCTCATGGTCTGACCCCATGGTCTCATGGTCTGACCCCTCCACCTCCAGACCCTTTCCGTCCTGCCGGTCCAGCCCTCTCTCTGCTCCGTCTGGGCCTCGTTGGGTCTCGGTATCCGGGTCATCCCCCCGGTCAGTCACCCTATCCCCGGGACTGGACCGGACCTCTCTCATTGAGGGGTGTCGGCGTCCCACTAGGGAGTCTTTGTACTCAGCAGGACCCGCTGGGCTGGGCTGTCTGCATCTGGGTCCAGAGCTTTATCAGAACCACCTGCCTCTGGGCTGATGCTTATCTCAAACATCTCTTTCCCCTCAGAAGAAAAACACATTTTGGAGTGTTTCCTGTTGACCTGCACGTCCTCTCTTCAGAGAGAGGCCTTGCCCTATGAGTGTGAAATCAGGCTTTTTTGACTTAGTGGGTGTGAGTATCAATGTTTGTGTGAGTGTGTGTGTGTGAGTTGTGTGTGTGTGTGTGTGTGTGTGTGTGTGTGTGTGTGTGTGTGTGCATACAGTATGTGTGCGTGTGTGTCTGTGTGTGTGTGCGTGTGTGTGTGTGTGTGTGTGTGTGTGTGTGTGTGTGTGTGTGTGTGTGTGTGTGTGTGTGATTCTTCATAATTGAAAATGATCAGGGTTGGGCAAGTTACTTAATAAAAGTAATCAAGTAAAGCTACTGATTACTTTCTCTAAATTGTAATTAGATTACTTTACTGATTCTCTTTGAAAAGTAATCAGATTATTAATTACTTTACTTTTGAACTACTTTCTAAACCAGAACATTCCTCTGAATCATATAAGTGCTGATCTACGATCAGTTTTGCATCCCAGATCATAGTAGACAATAGAAAATCTGATCCTATAGCAGCTGATGACATAAACGGTCAGTTGAGCCACGACTGCAGAGACCGCGTGCGCATATCAACCACATGACAGAGAGCAGGCACACATGCATGAGTAACTCAAAGTGATCCCATTCTTATTAGGTCAGTAACTGTAGTCTGAGTACTGAAAACGCAAATGTAATCCCTTACATTCCAAGATAATGGAGACAGTAATCTGATTACAGTAATCCATTACTTTGTAATCAGTTACTCCCAACACTGAATATGACGTATCCAGCGCTGTCTCTCTCACGCGGGGCAGGAGGAGCGATGCGCCGCCAACCAGATCTGCTCATCCTTCCTTCAAATGGAGGACAAAACAGAGGTAACACATAACAACACAAGTCAGAAGTGTAGGTACTGTATCTTTTCTTTTTCTTTTAGTAGGAACGCGGGGAGTGTGACGTGTTTAACAACTCCCTGAGACCAACAGCCAACTCATCAGACCCCCGCTACATCATCAGTAACCGTGATGTAAAGACCTCAATGGTGTGCAGTTATGGGCCTTCAAACCCTTCACTTTGTATTTGATCAATTATAGAAGCCTATGAACTCACCTATTTTTTCAATAATACCTCAGACTATGGTAACTTTAGTGATATTTTAAAAAAAATGCTTGAGTTTTGATTTTCAGCAATTATTATGACAAAAGATACCTGTTTTATAATCTTCTTAAATCACATTTGATATTTGGCAGTAACGTTACATTTCTCTAAAATGTACTTCTGTGTCAATAGAAATACCAGCATTTGGCAGTAAATCAATGTCTTTGTTCGGTAGAACAGCATTGCATCCTGATGTGTTACTCTCAAAATTCTTTCAAGATGTAAAACCTCGTTCAAGATGTAAAATTGGAAGAATCTGAATCCCCGTTGTGAAGGAGATGATTTACTGTTTCAATACTCCCGTCAGTACTGTAACACCTGAGGAAGTGAATCTTCTTGCAGAGCTGTAAGTCATATCATGAGCCAATAGGAATCCAGAGCTAAGAGGAAAATAAACACAAGAGGGCAATAGTTTACCAGAAATCTGATCAGACTGTCGTATATGCTGATTCATCCAACCAGCAGCCAATCAAAACTACCCCTGTTCCCAAACGACGTGGGTTCCTTCCAGTATTCCGTCAGTTCCCAATAATGATCTTCAGTTAGTCACTATAGTCCAGTAGGGTTCCCGAGGGAAGGGGATATTGCATATAAGAGTCTGTTAAAAGTCTAAAATATGCTCACAGAGAAAGATCAGTGAGTGAGGAGAGGAATATGGGATCCCGTCCAGTCAGCGCGCTGTCACTCAAGATGGCCTCGAGCTGCGCACGGGCACCACAACCGCTTCAACTCTCTCAGAGTGGCTCGTAAAGTCTCCAGCCCCTCAGAAGTGTGTTTGGAATCTTAAATAGTTCCAGTTTCATATTTTACTACATGGCAGCCGTGTGCATCAATCAATCGGATTGTTTGCATATTTCCCTGCTAATGAAAGTGGCCAAGATGAAAGGGTGGCTGTTTTTCCAGCCATTCTTTTCCACTTCAGAGCTGATCTGGCATCGCAAGGCAGCGTTTTGATGTGCAGTTTACTGTAGGACAGCAGATCTGTGTATGATGTCATATGCTTTGTAACTCTTACTCGGAGCTCTTCTCTGCATGTATGTGCCTCAAATTGTAGACTGAGGTAAACCGCGGTGAGGAGAAGTTGATTTTAAATGCTCCTGGAACCATGTAGCGGGATATCAGACAAATAATGTGAATAATTATTGGAAATAATGTCCAGATAGATGGAGTTCTGCCAAATTATGAAATCATGCACTCCTCTCGGGTACATCCACTCATTATGGGCGTCATGCTTGGAAAACAGGTGTTTCTAATACTGCGCGCTGTCTCTACGGTCCGGGACCCCCTTCATTTCTGATGATGGTTCAGATGTGATATTTCATGGCTGGAACCGTGCGTATGAGCTGTGATTGGGGAGAACCCGTCCCTTCAGAAGACATCCGTGTAATGGATGCTGATTGGCCTGCTAAATCACAGAGTCTGGGTCTCTGTAATGAAGGGGCACCGCTAAGCAAGAATAGACCGGTCAGAAATATTTTCCCCCTTCTCAAATGTTCAAATGATTACGGTCAGTTTCCTCTCCAAACAGGTGGCATATTTATGTGCATCACCAATACAACAGTGCTGCTGAGAACATGATGCGCACAGGCTTGGTTCTTTCTCTGGGGTAAACAGAACCAGCAGGAACAACTCTCAGGGTTTTTTTCGCCCTCTATGATAGATGTGTTGCGTCATTGTTTGAAACCCATGCCTATGATCTGGACCAAAGCAGATGTGTGTTTTTTGGAGAATAGGCAATCTCTGTGATTAATAATCATGCCATTCTTGGACACCGTTGCTCTGAGATATGATTGACTGGTAAATCAATTTGCTACAAGTCCAGACTCACATAACTCAGTATCTTGCAAAAAGTACTGTACCTTTGTTTCTCTTTCTCTGATTTGGAATAAAATAAATTCAAAACCATGTGAATGAATTAAAACGTTTATTGAGCTTTTTTGTGCTTGGCACCTGTTATTTACATTTCTTTTTAAAGGCCTTCCAAAAGAAACATTTTGCCATTCCCTTTTTCACACATTTATTTTCATTATAAATTGGCCCATATAATTGTATTATTGCTTGGCACTTAAATACACATATCTACAACACACCAAAACATACTTTAATTACTCTGTTTTCCTATTTTTTCTTTATAACTTCTCACACAACAAAGCTTATGGTTTGCATTCGCCATCTTATATATGCTTAAAAGGTAATCCACTCAGATATTGTGAAGCCATTCCAGTCCACGAGGAAAGCGGTTGATAAAATAAGATAGTGTGGTGATTTCCTGAATAGGCCGGCTCGTACAGTGTGTCCACTGTGAGGCGGGGGGCCAACGCCTGACCCCATTGCACAGACTAAGTTCCTCCGTCACCCTGCCTTCTGAGTCTGGGACGTCATCTGTCCCCCGCGCCGTCCCCCTCCTCACAGCCTCGGCCCTCATCCTCCTCACCCTCGCTCCCCAGAGCGTCAGTCAGTCAGTCAGCCCTCAGTCACTACAGTACGAGACCCTTCACGGTCTTCAGAGAGCCTCTCCTCTTCCACAGCGCGTTCCCCCGTTAGCCGTGGCCGTGGTTTCTGTGGCGTGAGGCCCCGGCGTGTCCAGAGCAGCGGGGCGTAGCAGAGTACAGGCCACGCTGCTCCAGAGCTGGCGTTACTATTGCACCATTAACAGATCCAGAGACCCCCGGGTGTCCCTCTAGAATCAGAGTGTGTGTTTCGTCCTCCCCCCCCCCCCGGACGGGGCTGAGACCCCCACGGTCCATGAGTGAGTCGGCTATATCCTCTCTAACTTTGCTTCCATAAGTGTGACAATTAAATAATAGCTTCACTCCCTTATTTTAAGCCCATGGAGTGAAATTCAAAACAAAACATCACAAGGTGAAACATCCTTTTTTGAAAGGTTCACTTTGTACCTCGGTATACAAACAACACTTCAGGAAAATGTAGAAATGTCTCTAAGCTTGTGATGGATTACAGGTGAAGAGCAGACGGACGTGGTGAGAGGCGGGGCCGGCGTCCGGGCCTCCGAGGGCGCGCTGAGGGCGGCCCCGGGCCTCACACCATGTGCATGGACATCTGAGAGGACGAGCCGTACTGACGGCCGTCACAGGAGGCGCCGCCCTGCTGGCCGGCGGCGGCGTTGCCGATCATGTGCATGCCGTCCATGCCTCCGTTGGACAGGTACTGGCGCTCGGCGAAGGCGCCCGCGGGGGAGGAGGAGCACAGCAGGCCCCCCTGGGGCTTCTCCGGGCTGGCAGCCAGGCGGGGCGACGAGGGGAAGTTGTATCCGTACAGGTTGTAGGGGTTGTGCAGGGAGAAGGCGTTGTAGGAGCCCTGCTGCACGTGGTGGTGGCCCCCGCTGAACATGTGGGCGGAGGAGGGGGAGGAGCCAGAGGAGGAGGAGGAGCCGGAGGCGGAGTTAGCACCCGCCTGCATCACATACTGCAGCTGGGAGGCCGGGAAGGAGGTCAGCTGGCCGCCGTAGGCCTCCATCTTCCCGCCGCCGCCGCCACCGGGCCCCGCCGCCAAGGAGGCGTGGCCGCCTCCCTGCATGCCCGCGGCGATCAGAGAGGAAGTCCTCTGGGGCAGGAAGGATTCGGAGGGCTGGGCGGAGCCCCCGGGGGGCCGTCCGTAGGAGCTGTCGGCCAGGCCGCCGTAGCCCTGCAGCGCCGCCATGTTGCTGCGGGCGCAGGCCGGGTACTCAGACAGACCCAGGTTGCACAGCTGGCTCTCCCTGCAGCCCACGTTGAAGGTGTTGGGGGCCAGGTGGAACGTGGGCGGGGAGCAGGAGGGGGACAGCAGGTGGGCGGGGCCAGACGGGGATGGGGTTCCGGTGCTGGACGTGGTGGGAGAAGTGCCCGTGCTTCCCCCTGCAAACACACACACACACACACACACACACACACACATACACGCACACACACACACACACGCACACACACACACACGCGCAAAGGCAGTGAGACAGAGCCAGCCACAGAGTGAAATAAAAACAAAGGCAGCAGCCAACAATCACACTCAGAGAACATCTCTCATTTCAGTAATTGGGTCTCTGGCCGCCTTTATGTCTCATTCAAGCTACGGCTGCTTCTTGATCTTAACCAAGGCAGCGGGATTCCTGTTCAAGTCTGGCACAGGAGCCATCCCATGCGCTCCTTAGAGGACCTGGTGTTACACTTAGTGGGCATTTGCGGCCAATCTGACTGCTATTTACTTTTTCAACATCTGATTTTAAGAAACTAATTTCATGACTTCATTATTCTTTGAGATACTACCATTTATGAGATCCGAAACCATATACTGTAAATAACTTGACTTGCTTGTATCCAAAGATAAATATGGCTTCAGTTTGGAACATGTCTGGTCAACAGAGCTGGGAGTTAGCCCTCTTGCTCAATAAAGAATCATGCATTCATAATTTAGGCGTGTGTGGATGAGGCTGCATGTGGAGGGGTCGGTGGGGCGGTGGGCCGGGGGCGGGGGAGGGGGGGGTTACTTCTTGGCACAGATCTACATCCAGTAATTCAAGCTTTTTCGGGTACTGCAATAGCTGTGGGATATCAATCGTATATTTCTTTATTAATGAGAATTTGGCCGGCGTTCATCTTGTTGTTAGAAGAATGCAGTTGAAGAAACCAGAAAAAGGAAAGAAAAAACTGCAGAACTAAATAATTCAGGACTCTCTTGGCTTGGGTTCTGATTCTGCACCATATGCCTTCGATAACAGCTCTGCGTTCTGTTGAGTTCTGTTGAGTTCTGCAGGGTTCTGTCGGGCCGAAACGGGGGGTGGGGGGTGGAATGGCGAGGGGGGGGGGGGGGGTGATGTCATGTTTTCCTCCCAGACCGGGGTTAGAGCAGCTTCAGCGTCGTCGAGGGGAACGGCTGATTATGGGCTGGTTCCGAGTCCTACGGATCGCCCCGAGTTCATCAGCGGCGCAAGGACTTTAATTAACGTCTAATTGCTTCAGAGAAGTTGCTGATAACAAACAGATGTCGGCACAGACAAAATGAGAGCGTCACGTCAGCCTGACCCTGAGGCAGGACAGGGGGGAAGGACATCTAGTTGGTTTAAGCGCGAGGCCGGTGATATGAGCCATGACCAAGAGCGCTGCGCTGAGCAGAGAGGCGGCTACAGGGAGAGCGCTCCTGTCACAAAGCCCTTCCACAGCCAGTGGGTTCATTTAATGATTTTATTTCCAAGGCTCCGCAGAGAGTTCAGCAGATAAAGGATTCAAGGGATGCGTCCAGGTCAGCATTTAAGCACAGCCTTGGTTGAAAGACACAGTTAAGAGATAGATTGTGAGGTAAAGACACAGTTAAGAGATAGATTGTGAGGTAAAGACACAGTTAAGAGATAGATTGTGAGGTAAAGACACAGTTAAGAGATAGATTGTGAGGTAAAGACACAGTTAAGAGATAGATTGTGAGGTAAAGACACAGTTAAGAGATAGATTGTGAGGTATTGGAAAAGTAGGCCTGAAGCAAATGATTGGAGATGAGGTCATCGCTGGTCTAAGACGCACCTTGCTGCTTCTGCATGTTGGTGAAGTCTTCAAACGTGAGCGTCCTCACCGGAGGTCTCCAGAAGGCATATGTCTCCATGATGGCCTCCAGACCGGTTCTGGGGGACAGAGAACTACAAGTGAAACACTGAAAGAAGAAAGGAGGGATGAAGAGGAAAGAAGGACAGACACACAAAACAACATGAGGGAGGGACGAGAGGGAGAGGACAGGGAGCAGGAAGAAAAAAAGATTACAGATAAAAGATAGACAGAAGGAGAGTAGGGTGTGTGTGTGTGTGTGTGTGTGTGTGTGTGTGTGTGTGTGTGTGTGTGTGTGTGTGTGTGTGTGTGTGTGTGTGAACGAGAGGAAAGCAGTGCGAGAGGAAGAGGGGGAGAGCGAAGGAGAGCTGGAGTCAGACTCAGAGGAAACTGGAGCCATTAAAAAGGAGCAGGTTTTTACTGAGCACATAAATCTGTGTGACGTTTCATCTTGAATCTGAACACGGTTCTCTTTCCTGCGTGATTTACTCCGCGCTCCGCTGGGCCTTGTCCCGGGGAAACTGCCTCTGTCCCGCTCATGTTATTTTAGGGCCAGTAACTCCCCGGCCATGCCAGCTCGTTAGCGCGCTACGCTAATCACACGGGCCCTCGCCATCACTGCACTCATTCATACGCTCAGGACCAAAACACAACAAATGAGCTAGACCCTCTCTCACTCCATAAAGCCATGTCACCAGACACAACCCAATAGGACAGCATAATCAGAAGGCAATACTTGATAAAGTTCTATATTAAGAAATGTAATTTATAATGGAAAACAACTGTACTTAAATTGCAAATTTCCTTGCTTAATATAGCTTTAAAATGTATGTTATTTCACTGTAATATGGATGGATAGTTAATCAGTGCCATTTAACAGTGCTGAGGTAGATGACCATCATGCATTGGGTTTGAGTTGAATAAGGAGGATATGTGTGAGGATAAATATATTTTCTCTCTATAAATATCTTATTCCTGGATAATCTTTTCATCTGTAGTTTTCGGCAATGAATTTCTAATGCTAGTTCATAAATCAGGCACTCTATTGTTTGAAAAATGAAAAAAGATGTCTCAAATATCTGCCCCGATAATGTGGTCCAGATGAGGGGTGCTTTCATGTGCTCAGGGCCTGGTGCAGCACTTCCCCCGTTATATATGATAATTCAGACAGAGAGAAAGAAGGAAAAGAAGAGAAAAAGAGCAAACGACAGGGAAATGGATTGATACAGAGAAAGAGAAAGAGAGAGTGAGAGAGTGAGAGAGAGAGGGAGGGAGGGAGAGAGAGAGAGAGAGAGAGAGAGGGGGAGAGAGAGAGAGGGAGAGAGAGAGTGAGAGAGAGAGAGAGAGAGAGAGAGAGGGAGAGAGAGAGAGAGAGAGAGAGGGAGAGAGAGAGAGGGGGAGAGAGAGAGAGAGAGAGAGAGAGAGAGAGAGGGGGAGAGAGAGGGAGGGGAGAGGCGTGTCTCTATCTGTGACCCAGTGCTCGGCCGGTCTTGGCAGGGGAGCGAGTGACTGATCTGATGTGGAGCAGCATGCGGGATTAAGCGCTATCTCCAGGGGATTATTTCCATATTATGGGCCACGTTTGGAGAAAAGGGGAGATTTGCGCCGCACAGCATGGCGAACACCACGACAGGTTGTATTACATGGTCCTAGAGTCACGGGATGGAAATATACCTGTTTCTGCCTGAATCCCGAAATCCTTTAGCAAATGGGTTGCGGTCAATCTTTAGCCTGGTTATCTGCCAACACAAAGAACATCACAATCAAGACTTATGACAAGCAGAGGCACATGCTGGAAAGGAAAAAAATAGGGAACCAAAAATATGTTACTGTTCAAAAGAAATGAGAATATATTAATTTATTAATTCATCCGTTGGAATCAATCGATTAGTTGATCAACATGGTTATCTGATTTCTGGTTCTGGTTTCTTAACACACATTGGCCGAGACAACTGCATACAGAACATACTGTTTAACAGAATCCCATGCTGTCCATACCTGGTCACAAATTCATGAAAAAATTATAAACTACAACCCTGATTGGATCAAATCAACTAAATCAACAAAGGTTCTGGACAGTGGCTAGAGAAGGGTCCAGTGGGAGGCAGACCTGCTGGTTCTGGTAGGCGGTGACGGTGGTGAAGACGGTCTCAGGGAAGCTGAAGGTCTTGACTCCCTCCCCAGTGGGGACGGGTTTGGTGGGGGACAGCTCGCTGCTGGAGTCCTTCCTGATCACGTGGACGCGCGGCTGGTACTTATGCATGGAGTGGAGGATGATCTGAAAGGGAAAGTGAGGATGATGATTTTTTTTCTGTACATGCATGCATACAAGTGTGTGTGTGTGTGTGTGTGTGTGTGTGTGTGTGTGTGTGTGTGTGTGTGTGCAGGTGAGCATTTGCACTCAACCTTGCCTTCAGCCTTCAGCCTTTCCTGCAGAGTGAATAATGTGAGTCATCTTGGCTGGTTTCATTTTAGGGCCGTTATCATTGAGAAGAACGTGAGAACAGTCATGTTATTAGAGGAGGGGGAGTGAAGGCGTCATACTGTGGAGGCCCAGCCCAGCCTCCGGCCCCCAGTCCGGCCTCTGCCTTCCAGCCCCCAGCCTCCGGCCCCTAGCCCGGCCTCCGGCTCCCAGACCCCAGCCTCCGGTCCCCAGCCCTGCCTCCAGCCCCGAGCCTAGCCTCCAGCCCCCAGCCCGGCCCCCAGCCTGGCCTCCCCCCCCGCCAGCCCGGCCCCCAGCCTCCGGCCCCCAGTCTGCTCTTGATCACATGTAGAGTGATCCTTCTCCTCCAGCCTCTGCATCTCACACACAGGCTGGGGAAACGGGACCAAAACAGCGGTGACAGTAGATGTAATATTCTGGCCTCCTCTCCCCCTCTCTCTACCCCAGTCTCTCCCCCGTCTCTCTCCCTCCCTCTCCCCCGTCTCTCTCCCTCCCCCTCTCTCTCTCCCCGTCTCTCTCTCTCCCCCGTCTCTCTCCCTCTCTCTCCCCCTCTCTCTACCCTGTCTCTCTCCCTCCCTCTCCCCCGTCTCTCTCTCCCCTCTCTCTCTCCCCCGTCTCTCTCCCTCTCTCTCTCTCCCCCATCTCTCTCCCCCGTCTCTCCCCTCTCTCTCTCCCGTATCCCTCTCCCCCGTCTCTCTCCCCCGTCTCTCTCTCCCTCTCTCTCTCCCCCGTCTCTCTCCCTCTCTCTCTCCCTCTCCCCCGTCTCTCTCCCCCGTCTCTCTCCCTCTCTCTCTCCCTCTCCCCCATCTCTCTCCCTCTCTCTCTCCCTCTCCCCCATCTCTCTCCCCCGTCTCTCTCCCTCTCTCTCTCCCCCCTCTCTCCCCCGTCTCTCTCCCCCGTCCTCGTCACCTCGTCCTCCTGGGGACCGGGCCTGAGGCGCCCCCCCCCCCGGACAACGCTGAGCTCAGAACCACGCTGAGCAGCTCAGGGACCTGATCTGACCATGCTGACTGTGTGTCATTAGTAGATGATAATAACACTTATATATTTGATTACTTAAGACCCTTTTATGAAACCCTTAGAGACGGTAACTCTGAAAATGAGATATGGTGACGCAACGGCCCCGATGCAATTCCACAGATCTAATAATGTCTAATAATCACAACAACTTATGGAGCCCATCATTCAGACCAAGTCTGCATTAGTCATATTGGACTGCTGATTAAAAATGTGCCTTAATCTAGGCTGATCGTGAATGTCGTTTCAGCAGAGATATTTGACACGTTAATAGCGCCTGTTTTTGAGGAGGAAGAGATCTGATGACAGCGCTGGCTGGAGATTGATGGACGAGACAATAGACAGAAGCACGCCTATCTGTGGGGCGGAGGTTTCCCCACACAGGAAGTTTCAAAATTAATTTCCTCTCTCCCCTAAGTCTCCAGAAGAACAAAGAACTTTCTAGAAGGCTGTTTGACAGAAGAAGTCCTGGTTGCTGTACAGCATCTAACACACACGTTATTACCCTGGTCAGAACCAAGCGCTGATAGGATCAACTTACAGGCCCATATAAGGACAATGGTATGCCAGCCCAGCAAAGCACACAACACTACAAATTACGGGCAGCCATTTTGTAAAGAGATTCCAATTATACTGCATATCTCTCTAGTAGAGTGAAGAGATATGAGCTCATCTTGGATAATGACATTACCTGGCATCCCTAAATCAAGAACCCTTGAGAGATGGATCTGAACAGACTTCTCAGACCTCCAGTCAGGCACCAGTAATCAAAGCAATGTGACTCTAATAGCACACAGTTCATGAGAAGACCCCTTTGGAGACATAATAATTTTATCAGAGCAGACCAACTGTAGCTAGTTGGCAAAAACAATATAATTTGGTATATATAGTATTTGACTTCTGACTCAAGTAGCCATATTATAACATTTTAGCCGTCCTAATTCCAGAGCCACGGTACAGAAATGTGATATGTGATGTGAAATGTGATAATGGTTTAGTTTTCACCCAGTCTTCTCCAGAGCTGTTCTGGGACTAGGGTGAAGATAACAGATCTAACAGCCAGCGAACAGCTCAGGGATGGGTCAGTCAGTCACTCACATGGCCCTGGTCATCCAGCTCGTTGTTGGTGAGCTTCAGCTTGTCGAAGCTGACCACCTGCCTCATCCAGGTGTCCCCAGAGGCCAGGGAGTCCGGGTGGATGTAGACGCGGGGAGGGACCGGGGAGTCTGCGTTGCCGGCCACCATCCACTTGGAGCTGTGGTAGACGTACCTGGACAACAGATGGAGACCATGCTTAATGCCTTAGCCAGATAGTCAAACTTTGTAGTTAGGGTTTTAAATAATTTACAATTTAATCTTGCATATTACAAGGCTTGTGAGGATTATAGTAAATAGCTACAGTGGTTTGCCTCACATTGAGAGATGTTAACTCTCAATATTTTCAATACCAACTCACAATATGGTCGTAAAAACAACGCAAACTAAGCTGCAACTCCACAGCCCTTCAATTCTCTGACAGCAAGTGAGGTTATATTCCATATGTGCGCGCACACACACACACACACACACACACACACACACACACACACACACACACACACACACACACACACACACACACACAGTATCACATCTAACAGCACATTTCCGATGAAGCTCAGTCATAATATGAGATGTTGAGTATGGGTGTGGGCCCAGCGGCGAGCGGCCCCGGGGCCCTCCAGGAGAGCGGGGCCCCTCCAGGACGCCTCACAGCTGGTTGCCTTTAGTTCTGGGCCGGCGCACAGTTGAAAGTGCTTAACTGCAACGCCTCTGCCAAAGTCATCACTCAGCAGTAAAACACGGACAAAACTCTCATTTGGGCCCTTTGTTATTGCCTCAAATTGTATGCTGTCGGTCTCCGTCTCTCTGTCGCGCATGCACACACACACACACACACACACACACACACAGACACACACACACACACTTGACCACTCTCTCACACTCATATACAGATATGCACACAAAAACACACAAACAGGCACACATAAAATAGTAAACACACACTAACAAGCACACGCATACCTGCCCCGGACCCAGTCACACACGCAGGATGCCAGGCGTTGTGTAATTTCCTGTTTGGAGGCTGTTTAGGGTTACGCGCTGTGTAGCAGGCAGAGTGTTAAAGAAGAGGGAAACCTGAGCCCCAAACAGGAATGGAAATTTGATTAGTCCCCTTTCATCTTCCATAAATCTGCCATCTGGCACCAGCACTATCAATAAAGATCGGACTTTATGTGACACCCTTTGGACAGATGGGGGGGGGGCACTAACTCCCTCACACACACAGACACACACACCTATATGCACACATTCAACCCATCTAACACGTATACTCTCTTATAGACACACACAAATACAGACAGGCAGACAGAGACATAAAGGCCCACGTTCACACTCGCCAAACCCAGGCAGTATATTGGGTTACTGTAGTGACAGACTAAGTATCTGCGTTACATTACTCTACTGGTCCACGGGCCTGTGTTCTTAGTTTGCATTATGGCAAACCTGTGTTTTTAGAGTGTGTGTGTGTGTGTGTGTGTGTGTGTGTGTGTGTGTGTGTGTGTGTGTGTGAGTGAGTGAAAGAGAGAGAGAGAGAGAGAGAGTGTGTTTTTTGTGCACCGGCATGTGAGTGTATGCGCTGGCGTGTGTGTGTGTGTGTGGGATGAGGTACGTTTGAAGAGTTAGACAGTGCTGGTGTCTGCACTTTCCTATTTTGCGATTCAAACTTAGAACTAACCAACTGTCCACATAAAAGACAAATACTATAAGGAGATTTAACGAGCCAGCCCTAAAGAGAGGCAGAGCGCCTAAGTAAAGCATGTAAATTCCAATAAAGACCATATTTCCAGACCCCAACTCTCGAGAACTATGACACATTCCAGTGACAGCTCAGAGCTCAGTTTGCAAAGCCCTGTGGTCAATTCCCAGGCCAGGAAGAAAATCCTATTTAATTTTACAAGATCTTCTGGCTTCTAAAATCCTCCATGATATTTTTCGGTTCTCTGGTCAGTTCCCTCAGAGACTGATGCTACGTAAGTTACAGCAGGAGGCAGGAGCCCAGGATCCAGGTCTTAAACTGACATTCTCACCACTCACTAAAACCAGGACTCTGCATATTGTACACAGTCCATGCATTGCTTCAGTGTTCTGTGTAAGACAACCAGCGGCTGTTCACCAAACACAAGGGAACACAGCTGTTCCCCTAATGATAGGAAGCATTATTCAAGCATCTGTAATATTGAGGCACTGTATCAACAGAGGTCAGTTAATAGAAAGGTAAATACTGTACAGGGGTCTGTGATGTTTATATAACAGTAACATGTCTGTGATGTTTATATAACAGTAACATGCCTGTGGTGTTTAGTAACATGTCTGTGACATGTATATAACAGTAACATGTCGGTGGTGTTTATATAACAGTAACATGTCTGTGGTGTTTATATAACAGTCACATGTCTGTGGTGTTTATATAACAGTCACATGTCTGTGATGTTTAGTAACATGTATGTGATGTTTATATAACAGTAACATGTCTGTGGTGTTTATATAACAGTCACATGTCTGTGATGTTTATAAAACAGTCTCATTTATAGAACAGTGTGATATTTACAGTCACATGAAGTCTGTGATGTTTAGTAACATGTAAACGTCCACCTTACAGGTACATCTGGTCACTGTTGGACTGGAGCCTTGGCACCTACCAGACCCAATCAAATGATCGGCTTCTTTTCAGGGTTCCTTGAGTGCATTCTGAACTTGGAAGGACTACTTTTTTTATGATGCTCCTTATACTTGGAATACCTTACAACAGACTCTAAAGCTTGAGGTACTTCCTTCAGTCACAGAGTTTACATTATTATTATTATTATTATTATTATTATTATTATTATTATTATTATTATTGTTATTATTATTATTATCATTGTTATTATTATTATTATTATTGTACATTGCATTTGTTTTGTTGATTTGTGTCTCTGTGTAAACTCGTCATCACTGTAAATGAGGGAAACCTCAGTGCTTCACGAGTATAAATAAAGATTTGAAATGAAATGTCTGGGACGCTTATATCAATAACATATCTGAGATGTTTAGTAACATGTATGTGATGTTTATATAACAGTAATATGTCTGTGATGCTTATATAACAT
The DNA here is from genome assembly GCF_949987555.1 of Borostomias antarcticus. Classification (NCBI taxonomy): domain Eukaryota; kingdom Metazoa; phylum Chordata; class Actinopteri; order Stomiiformes; family Stomiidae; genus Borostomias; species Borostomias antarcticus. Next base: position 8,439,126 of record NC_140235.1, read on the forward strand.
TAATGTGTCTGTGATGCTTATATAGATTATGAATACAGTATATAAGGCTAATATGCAACGTAGATACATCTGAATTTAGAATCTTTATTTGTCATACAGCACAGATGTGGCATCTTTACAAGATCCTGAGCTGTGTCCAGTTTCTGAGACGTTACCAGCGCAGAGGAAATAAAAACCTTCATTGTCTTCCTAACATCAAACTAATAATCATCGTTAGGTAGACCACAATAAATGATGTCACATCTTCCTTTCATTTCTATGGTGGACAATGATATTCTAAAACTCTCCTCACGTAGAAGACCTCTCGTCATAAATGTTTCTCTTCTCTCCTCAGAGTTCTTAAGTATGTTTCTCTCGGAGCCCAGAGAGAGCTTCATGCCAGCGGTCTCTTCATGCTTTACCCCTGGATATCCATCATGAAGCCCTACACACAGGATGCACATAGGCCACATAGAGAGCATTATTTCAGATCCATTGCCATCGTATGTGAACATGCTTTTCACAACCTGATCCCTGCTAGACATTTCCTTTCTTAGACATCCATCAAAAAAAGAATGTTTGTTGGCCGAGTTGGTTGGACATTTAGTTTTGGACTAAATTAATTCTGACATCAATCTCTTGGGAAATATCTCACTTTGAGAAAATGTGTTCAGTGTGTGTGTGTGTTCAGTGTGTGTGTGTGTGTGTGTGTGTGTGTGTGTGTGTGAGAGAGAGAGAGAGAGAGAGAGAGAGAGAGAGAGAGAGAGACGGTACCTGTATCTCTTGTTGTCCACAGGCACAATGTCCATGGCTATGTAGTACTGCTGGTGGGGGTCCAGGCCCACGATCTTCACCCTCATGGCCGGGAACATCCGCCTGGCGGGGAGAAGGACATGGGGCGTGAAACGGACATGAGAGGGACATGGGGCGTGAGACGGACATGAGAGGGACATGGGGCGTGAGACGGACATTAGAGGGACATGGGGCGTGAGACGGACATGAGAGGGACATGGGGCGTGAGACGGACATGAGAGGGACATGGGGCGTGAGACGGACATTAGAGGGACATGGGGCGTGAGACGGACATGAGATGGACATGAGATGGACATGGTGGAGTTAGAGGGACAGGGATAGAGGGGAGAGGGACATGGTGGAGCTAGACAGACAGGGATAGAGGGGACAGGGACATGGTGGAGTTAGAGGGACAGGGATAGAGGGGACCGGGACATGGTGGAGTTAGAGGGACAGGGATAGAGGGGACAGGGACATGGTGGAGTTAGAGGGACAGGGATAGAGGTGGACGAAAAAGACAGGGAAACCCTATACGGGTCAGGGTGCAGATACACAGATAGAAAGTAGAGCTGTCAAAAAATGAAATAATCACTGTGCATAATTTCAACAGGTAGTAATTCCATGCAGCCCTATATGCTAAATAAACCAAGTACAGGCCTGGGCCTCCCAGGAGAGGCCTTGTTTAAGGCTTGACCAATGTCTCGCCAGTCAAATGAGGTCATTCATGCCCCCTAATCCCATCATAACAGCGCCTAGACGAATAATTTTATATGACAATTCATTAATATGTCTGTATCAACATTTTGTCCGCATTAAATAGTTTAAATATTGTTCATATTTTAAAAAGTAGGACGTTTCATATTTTAAAGACACTAACAATGAACTAGGTTGCGACAAACTCCCCTCATGAACCAAATTCCACTTCTTAAAAAAATCGATGCAAAGAGGAAAAATAAGTAGAAAAAGACGCCATATTAAATCTAGGGCTGCAAACACAGAGAGGGTCATTTTATGTTAATTCCTCGTTTTACACTTCAAAAGCTGCATTTTTCTTTTCATTTTAACGTCATAAATCTTGGCCTCCATAATGAGAAAAGAGGGCTGTTTTCTTACTTCCCTTCTCCACTGAATTTATAGGCTTATTATTAGCAAGGGCATGAAATACACGCAGCTATTCGTGTAAGCCTTACTACGCTTCAATTGAGAATAATTATATTTATGAGGCGATTACCAACCTTAATATAATATATAAATATAACGAAGACACGTTCATCAGAGGTGAGGTCTATTTAAACTGCTCTGAGTTTATGCATGTGCCGTACAAAAAAAAATGAGTAGCTTACATGTTTTGAGAAAAATAAAATAAAGAATTTAGGGTTATAGGTTTAGGCAAAGCTATTAATTAGCGTATGAATTGCAATAAACCTTGTGTCAACAAAAAAGAATATTAGAGTAGCCTACTAGACTATAATATGTTTATGACTGAAACATGGACAATAGGCCTACCGACTTTCTGTGAACAGACACCAGATGAAAACACTTCACAATTAACAGAATGTTTTATCCTAAATAGCCCAGACATGCATTCAAACCCGATGCGTCTGCAGGCCTCGTTCTACAAGATCCCTCCGCGTGCAGCAATGATCATTGGGTAATTATGAAAGACTTCATGTAATGGCTGCTCGTTACTCTGCTGGCACAGTACTGGATCTTTATCTATTTTTCATAGGCTCTCATTGCAGAATCCTATGGGTCTATTTTCTACTAGATATGTCCAAGTATCACATGTAGGCTTATTGCACTATTTAAATTCAGCAAAAAAATATCAGGCAAATATATCCTATACTTGAAGATACATTTTTCATACAGATAACTGGCATATCCACTCGCGCTGATTTAGTAGGCTACTATTTAGTTGTAGCCTATATAGCCTACTGCTTGATCGCTTGGTCGTAATTTGTAATGGGGGGGCTGGCGATCCCGGCGAGAACGAGCCCTGGTTTACCTGAGAACTGTGTATATTCAATTATAGGCTCGGTTTGGGTTGTAATAGCATTCCCAAAAGAAACCAAACCATGTTCCAAAGAGATTAATTAGAAACCATTATTTTCTGTGATGGCTGTTCTGTGATATTTGCCCGGGAAGAGGCCCTCACAAACGGCCTGAGAGCTGCAACCCTCCCCCACGTGCATCACATTAGCACCCTCAAAACACAGGTAACTACAAAAGTGCAGCGCTACCTTCCCTGTGTGTGTGTGTGTGTGTGTGTGTGTGTGTGTGTGTGTGTGTGTGTGTGTGTGTGTGTGTGTATGTGTGTGTGTGTGTGTGTGTGTGTGTGTGTGTGTGTGTGTGTGTGTGTGTGTGTGTGTGTGTGTGAGGCCTAGATCCTTATACACTCCTCCCGCTAAGAACAATAAATATGCCCATCAAAGCGCGGAAAGTCCACCTTGAGCCCATTATAACTAATGGATTTGTTGTGGACTTCATGAATAGATCTCGAACACATGAACGGACCAACACAGGCAACACACAGCCTCTATACACTTAAAGCCAATGGATAAGCGTCCAGGTCAATGCGCAAGAAGCACAGAGTAGTCGCAAGTTATGTGAAAAATAGGTAAGTGCATTAGCCCTACCTCCCCGCTTTAGTGATAATCATCTCCGTGCCAATTTCGTGGAAGCGCTTCCAGAGGTCAGCGCACTGTAACTCCACCTGGATCTCCTCCATTGAGGCGGAGGGGGACGGGTCGCAGGCAGCGGGGGGGAGCTCCGCTGGAGAACCGAAAGAGCACGACGTCCTCTCCGCTAGCCCTTCCCCGTCTGAGCCGGGGCTCGCCTCGGAATCTGAGAAGATAAAACACGACAGTGAAAATGCAGTTCCTTGTATGCCTAACACTACTACACAGCGACGGCCTCGGGAAACGTGGCACATTCTGCTTCTCTACAGCCAAATCACCTGAAGCAAGACCCATTCAAATCATGGATGTGGTTGGGTTTCAGAAAGGCCATGGAAATATCCTTAGACATGTGATTCTGAAATGTACCAATTACAGCCGTATGGGTAAAAATTCCTCATGGTACACATCGACCACAATTCAAAAGCCAGAAACAGAATAAGTGAATGATATCAAGCCACTCTCCTCTTTATCAGACTATAGTAGAAAAAGCCCAGTGGTCTTTTCATTAGGCTATTTAATCATACATTTGAAATCTGTGAACATGCAATATATTTCTGAATATTTTCCATCTGTGAAAGTGTAATGGCCTAGCCTATATTTCAGAATATAGGCTATTTGAAAATTGAATATGTAATTTTAGAATTCTACATCACAATATCTTGTGAAATAGGTTGTTTATATACCAAAATGTAATAATATATTATTTATTGAGGCCTGACTTGAGTAGGTTGACTTGCCAGTACACTCCTTTACAAATACAGCTATGCAAATCCAGAGCTGCTGAGAGGTTGGTGACACGGAGACGAGGACAGCACGGCTAGAAGACAAGGAGACGAGGACAGCATGGCTAGAAGACAAGGAGACGAGGACAGCACGGCCAGAAGACACGGAGACGAGGACAGCACGGCCAGAAGACACAGAGACGAGGACAGCACGGCCAGAAGACACGGAGACGAGGACAGCACGGCCAGAAGACACGGAGACGAGGACAGCACGGCCAGAAGAGGCAGTCAGAATGCTGGGACGTGGACACATGCAGAGAGCAGGAAGGAGGATGGCGGGGGCGGCTCAGAGAGAGAGGAGAGAGAGACTCTTCATCGACCTCTTGAGAGATCCTTTCAGCGTGATACCAGTGATGGCCCTCTCTCCCACCAGCACCCCTGGAGCTCACAAACATGGCTGGCGGAGCAGCTGTTGACGGACCGAACCGGCAGCAACACCAGGTTAGGTCCTCACTACCTCTGCTGCTGTCTGACGCCTGGACTGTCAACAAACCAAATGTCTGTCCATTAGCACTCCAGCCTGTCCCTCACTAGAGTCCACTCACTGAGTCTCCAGGCTGTCCCTCACAAGCGTCCACTCACTGAGTCTCCAGGCTGTCCCTCACTAGCTTTCACTCACTGAGTCTCCAGGCTGTCCCTCACAAGTGTCCACTCACTGAGTCTCCAGGCTGTCCCTCACTAGCGTCCACTCACTGAGTCTCCAGACTGTCCCTCACTAGCGTCCACTCACTGAGTCTCCAGACTGTCCCTCACTAGCGTCCACTCACTGAGTCTCCAGACTGTCCCTCACAAGCCATATCAGGACGCAGCGCCCCCCTGTCCCTATTGGCTTCACACCGGCCAGCAGTCCTCCACAACACTGCTAGGATCCATAACGTCCACAAGGAACGACCTGGAATACTATGGAACACTGTGCAACACAGATGCTGCTCGGCTGAAAGACATTTCGAGAAAAAGGAGATGAAGAAATGGAATGTGTATGAAGAAAATGTGTACCTTGCTGGAAATGTGGAAGTGTGTGGTGATAACCACAGCTACTCACTAACCCGCTCAGAAATACACAGCGTCAACATCTGCCTGGGCTCTGGGCTGTGTCAGGCTCTGTCTCTACACTAGCATGTGAACTTGTGTTGAGCCTGATTACATGAGCTAGCACAACTACTGAGTGTCGCGAATTGGTTTGGTTTTCCAATAAAGTCAGTTGAAATGCTCTTCATCTGCACACAGCTGGCTGAGAAACCAAAGGGCGGTTGGAAGGACAAGATCATAGGAGGGAAGAACTACGGCGCTTAAACAGAATGACGCTACTCTCACACCCCATGCACTGACCACTTGTGCTGAGAAAACATTATCATTGGGAAAATCATTTGAATGCGTATAGGCATAAGACCTGCACCGTATCCCTAGGACTACAGCACCAGAGACATGACTGTGTTCTACTGCATATTCCCGCCTCTAGAACACTTCACAGCCCTGCACGTTTATTGAATGGCTTGCTCTACGATCCACTGGGGATCAAGACATGCCTCCTTTCGCTCTCGTAATTAACTTTACCACATGCTGTTAAGATCAGGTTTCCTTTCTCTTTTTTTTACTGCCTATGGACATTACATGACAAACAAATTTAGTCTCTTACCAATGGACTGCATCTAGCACCTACTCAACAGTCTTGGGAGGAGAAGAGCCTTGTTCTCTCTCCCATGAACATGAGGAGCTTCTCCTTGTTTTGGGGAGGTTTTGGTCCGGTCTCTCTTGTTGATTTCTATGGGTTCATGTAAAGCCCTTTGTGACATTGCATGTTAAAGTGGGCTATATAAATATAATTTGATTTGATTTGCGTACAAAATAACTATTCATAAGATAACTACCTCTGTTCATCTCCAATCATTACTACCATTCCTTATTGCAAGGGGAACCCCACCGTGAATGATTTATGAATGGAAGAATAATGCAGTTGTAGCTGGAATTTCTAAGTGGGCAAGTAACAATCTACCAACCATGAAATTGCAGAGTAAGCCAACCCACAAGAAACGGGACTACCTGTTTCCGCTGAATGTAATTCAGACCCTTGCTAGAGGCAATAAAATAAAAACTTTAAAATGAGCCCTTTCATAGTTCACAATATATGTTGTCTTTCTATCAACATTTCTTAGATAATTCTAACTCCTTATACAAAGCGGAATTTCTACTTTAGTAAAAGAAAGCGACAAAAGCTTAGAGAACCTTCTCTGCTCGAGCGCATTACAGCATTTGACTGCAAAGTAGGCTAGAGAAAAGCGTTGATATTCATTAATTTTGTTTTTGTGAAATAATAGAATAGAATGTAATTAATAGAAAGTATTAAATATATTATGTACTTTGAGTGGTTATAAAATATTTGGGAGCGTTAAATTATGAGCGTGTCAATGTTATTTTTTTTATTCAGGTCTATAATAAACATTCTCTCTCTCTCTCTCTCTCTCTCTCTCTCTCTCTCTCTCTACTGACTGCTGCTGTGGTAGGTAGGTTAGTCTCAACACCGGTTGCCCTATCACCGCCCGTCTGAAACTCACGGTCTACATTGCAAATAGCTCTGAGAAATGGAATTGAGATTAATTCAATTCTATTGTGCTGTGGTGGTTTCCTTAAAGCTTTTCCCTGAGACATGTATTTCAATAAGAATGTTATACGACTATGTCGGTTTAAAGGCTCACATGAAGGCAAAAACATTATGTAAAGAATTTCAACCGCACAAACTGACCACAGAGCCGAGCTGTTTTCAATGAGCGCCGGTTTAGGAGTCAACTGGAGCCCGCTCAAGGCTGGATCCTCGTGCTGTTAATGCTGCCAGGAAACTCGCGCCTAACAAGCAAGCCCTGTGAGACTATGCCTTTCAATCAACGACACCCCTGGAAACAGCCCCCGTGAAACTGTCCTTGATTTGCCGTCCCAGTGGTATTGATACCATACTTTCTAGGCCGTGAACAAATTTGGTTCGGTTCTCCTCATTTGTGAGGCATCTTCTCAACGGCGAAGCACTTGTTCAGCACGAATGACGTGTTTCAGACAGCAGTCATTTTGCGTGCCTCTCTCTGCCTTCAGTAGACTGATTTTACATGTTTTGAAAATATATCATGCAAGGTGTAGCCTACATTTTTTAAACATTTAATAAAGTTAAAAGTGAAATTCCGGGGGGACATAGGCTTACTGCTATGGCCATGTTAAGTTTTCTTTATCATCCTAGAAAATAGAAAATTCCCACAGCTTGACAGAAAATAAATAGCTTAGGCCTATAGTTCAGGGAACAGATGCACGCATAGTGTTCACGTTGGGGGTCCTCGACGAAATCAGAAATCTTGAGCATTAATCAATTCAGTGGAAGGTCAATCTTTTACAAATTTACCCAAATAGGTAAAATGCTGCTGGCAGATGTCATACTATTAGGCTACTTTTATATCTTATTTGCCTGAAATGAACCGTAACATAATTTTTAAAAACGTGAGTGGCTAAAACGTTGCACATTTTCAGTCTCGATCGTTTTTCATTGAGGGACGTAGTAAATAAAGTGAGGACTAGTCTTTTAGTGAGGACTAGTCTTTTGACGTCTGCTTTTGACATCAGTCGCTGTTGAAACAGTCCAATGTTCTTAAAGCCTGTTGCACTGAATCCCTCTGGACTTAACAAGACATGGCAGACGATGGGTGCACTTAATCGAGGCCTATGCCTTGGGACATTATTATTATTATTATTATTTTTATTATTATTATTATTGATAATATACTGCATTTACTTATGAAATTAATAAGGTAGGCCCACCCTACCAATTTCAAATAAGCCAGAAGACTGTCACATCTTCATTGACATAAGACTACAGCGCACACTTGACGTGACCTTTTCTTTTTCACAGAAAAAAATAAAATAATGTATCCCTCATAACTATATTATATTGGATAGGCTACAGGGATATTACATGTAATAGCCTATATTCTATTGGGTATATGAATATTTAATGTAGGCTATAGGCTAATGCTATGACAGAACATGAATTTATCTTATTGCGAACTGATATTCAAATTCATTTTGGAATACCAAATGTATTTTCATGATTACTGATCAAATGATCCAATCCTATATGGTGGAAGCCTCATCCGTGAATAAAGACAGTTGAGCCGCTGAGGGAACGAGGGAACGAGGGCGGAGGTGCGTCGACCTATAAGTGTTTTCACCTGCATTTTGTTTACAAACATAGCATATTACAGATTTGATTTAGACCATTTTTTTCGACCTGGGCCTAAATAAAAATAAATAAATAAATAAAAAGAATGCATTCGAAATTGACAGGCCTACTGTCTCACTTTTGGGCGGATGCGTCTCGAAGTTCACCGCTCCTAATTTTAATAATGTAGATTGTAGAAATGAGAGTGGTCCATGGCCTTACAATACAGTATATGCCAACTCTATAACACCAACATTAACACACAAATAGGCTAAGTATGTTTGAACTCTAAACCATTAGCCTACATCAGTAAAATTATAATTTGGCCTATAGTCGAATTGACTTACTAATGATCCATTTTCATGACGCATACGCTACAATCTGAGGAAATTAAGGCCTACGTGAATTAAAAATCATGCAAATTGCACACCAGACTAAAACTATTTGTCGGACAATTAGATTAATTATCATTATGCCTATTAGTTGAAAACCAAATTGATTATGTCTCCACTCCCTGATTAGTGTCACGGCCAATTATGTATCAATATTGAGACAAGTGAAAGATGTCAGAGACACTTTACGCGAGGAGGGGGGGGGGGGGGTATAATAACCCTAACCCTTTCAGAGCCCTGCGAAAGGTTATGAGCTGCATTCAGGAAGTTGGTAAAACAACGGCAATTTGTAGACCAATATAAACGTATAAAAGCAGCGAATAGACCTATTGATAAAGTAAATAGCCACTACAGGACTACATATGCGCAACCTGGAAGACTGAACGCAGACTGAGCCAATTTTGACTGTGCGCTTCGGCCTATTCATTTTGGTTATGGCAAAAGGCGTATAAAATTATGGGATACATACTGATACAAGAATGTCAATTAAATGTATCATCATGTAAATCATAGTCACCGGTAGGCTATTTGTTTAATTGTAAACGTATTGTGAAGGCAAGCTAACTGCTCAAGATTCTACTAGGCTTCCATCTGAAGCCTGAGGCCACATGATTAAAGAGATGATGATGGTGATGATGATTATGTTGATGGTGATGATGATGATTGAAATAGGCTAGACTATAAGCTATATTTTCTGTTTTCCTCTTCCTGTCATATTGTCCACGTGTCTGATGAAATTATAATATTCAATAAACCTAAAACATGAGATTTCTGGTGGTTACGCACTGACCCGGGTCGATATCCAGACAATGCGCCGGGTCTTCGCCGTCTCCTAATTGTCCGTTGGTGGCGAGGCTTTCCATAGACAACTCCAGCTCCTTCTCCTCCCAGCCCCGCAGCTTCCTCTTCTTGTTTGACCCGATCAGGGCTTCCACCGAAAATGCGTGCGCTCTCGAGCTAAGAGCAGCGGCAGATCGCCTCCTGTCACTCATTTCTCCCACGGCAAATCCACCGGAGGGGAAACAAAAATTCCGTCCACACAGCAAGCACAACAAAAAATGTGCACGTCAATGTTTACAACGGGGCGAAACCAATGTCAAAAGTAATCCCAAAACTATGACTAGCAGTGCGGTTTCAAACTCCTGAACTCAAAATATGCCATTCCTACGGCGCATTAGTTTTCTTGTGTAGTTTGAATGCTATATCTACCGCTTTTGTCTCTACGTTTTGCTACTATGCTCCACTTTTCCCTCTTTCTGTCCTCCTCCCTTCTCTCTGATTGATACTCACTTCTGGAGAACTTTTTTTTCGAAGCGCTTAGGGCAACCCTCTCGCGCACTGTCAAATGCTGCACGTCCAATCAGAAGCCTGAAAAGGGAGAGAGCCAAAATATGTCATCCAATGGCAGGTGAGAGAAACAACTAGCCTACTCCTGAGAGGAACCGAACACTACGGCTCGGAACTATCATCCAGCATTAAATTAAACCAGCCGGGGGTTTATGGAAAATATAGGCTACATGATCAAAATCATTTGATAAAGAACAGTAATATCCAGGTTTAAATAAAATTTTAAAAAAGTTATCTTTTGCAAAGTAGCTATTCTGCAAATATATAGGCTAGTTGATAAATATATAAATGCCTTAAGGCTTAGGCTATTTCATGTTCTCCATCACACTACTGATGGGCGTAGGAAGAGCATTCTCTCCAACGGGCACCTTCGGTTAAATAAAAGACCAAGACCTACCCAATGTTTCACGGTTTGATTAGGTTGTATCACAAAGGTCCAACTTTAATTTCAGAATTGCTAAAATGTCATTATACTGTAGCCTACCTTCATCACGTCGCTGAGCAGCTGACAGTCTGACCAAGCTCAAACACAACAGGTGGCCCATGACGAGAATCAGGATCAGAGAACGTGTTTGGGTGGGGAAATTAGGCTACTGGATGCATATTTTAACAAATGACTATACAGACTAGGATACATGCTATAGTTCTGTGGCTGAATCACACGTTAAAGAGCCTATAGATTTGTTTAAGATTCACCAGCTCTTCGCAGTGAGGGCAGCGACTGTAGCCTATTCGTCAAACAGGCTGCAGACTCAAATGCCGAATTGATACAGCGAAGTTGAGGTTTAGAGAAATATTAACCACTTACAAATGCAAACTTTTAAGCCAATCTCTTTTCGGATAGACAAATATTAGCCTCGACCACAAGCCGGCAGCAATATTTCACTGTGACTGTACACCATACATAACATGTAACAAATTAAAGGAATATTGAAGACTGAAATTAATATTAGTAGGCTAATTATATTAATGTCTCAGATAGCCTAGATAATATTGGGCAGCGATATCCGCGGATGATGACTGAATCAAAAAGAGGCCTACATCAAGCACTGATCTAGCCTAATAGGCATATTTTTTACATTATGCACTCAATAAACCAAAGTATCATAACAGGTTTTATTCCTTTCCTTCGGAGCCTGTAGTGAATGAATAGATGCCCTGTAGCTTACATTAACACGGGCTACGTTTGACCTCCGTTTTGAGGGGAGCTTTGAGACCCGTTTACTCCCTCTGTTTAGTTAAAGCGTTTTGAATTTTCGATTGGACTGAACTTAAATAATTGTATAGTCTACATGTTATCTAATTTAAGTTGGGGTGAGTTCATTGTATGCATAGAAGGCCACTTTAGTACCCAACTAGCGGATCATTATCGTATCAAATGTAGCCTAGGCTACATAATTTTATTGAGCGTGTTGTAAATGGGCCTACTCGTCGTTGGGTTGTATATTTACATAACATCTTAGTAGTCAAACAATGTTAGGCTGACAAGCAGGGGCGATTCCAGGATGGTTAAATGAGGGGGCATGGGGAATCGGAAAACTATCAGAAATAAATACTGCGTTGAAAATGGTTGGCTACGATTGTCAGGCTCTTGTGCCCGAATACAGGTGAAATTGGCACTACATAAGGAGCTGAAAATCGCTTTGTATTGGAAAAACTGCTTTGCATGTAGGACAACACAATTTTGTTCTCCTAAATAAAAACATCACAGGCATTCGTTATTAATTTAACTTGTTTAATTTTCAATACAAACATTGTCTGTGTGTGTACACACATTGCCTGTGTGTGTATGTGTGTGCATGTGTGTGTTCTCTGCACTCTATGTTCTGAGATTGAAATCGGTGTGTGTTCGCGTGGGTTAACTGCGCCGTCATACAGGGCTCTGCTCGTCCCCACAGCAGCTGTATTCGGTGGTTTTTATGCTGGCTATTAAATAGCCGAATAAACTAGTCCTCCATATCCAGGGACTTGGCTCTCCGTGACCACGCTAAGCACTCCCAGGTCACCAGTCGCTCATCAGTCATGGCTGTTCGTAGGTGATTCTTGATCAATTTCAGGGTGGAAAAACTCCGTTCACAAGCAGCACTGCTTACTGGTATTGAAATAGCAATTTCGCACAACGAAAGAAGTTCATGGAACGGCTCTGGCTCCAGAATAAAACACAGTGAAGTCCAAAATGCTGCTCAGGCTTCGCATTCCTCCTCTCCCTTTCCTCTCCAAATCATGTTGGCTTGGTGCAGCTCGCACTACAGATCATCTAAATTAGACTCGTAGATCTCTGCGAACGAAAAAAAGTTTCAGAAACGACTTCTCTTTGGAGAGTCTTTGGAGAAGTCGTTTCTGAAACTTTCGAAAACTATTGTCATCTCGGTCACTCCTACGCTCGCCAGTGGATGTCACGCGCGTGAGGGCCTGTTGAAGCCTTTGGTCCAAGAGACATCAAAAGGCAAGCAAACAATTAGCCCTAATAAGCGGAACCTTAGGGTAGCCAACTTAAAAAAATAAATAGGCCTACATAAAAAAAATGATAATAAAAATGATAATAAAAAAATATAAAAAGACCTAGATAGGCCCACACATGATCAAGGAAGATTAACATGTGCTAAAGGTCTTAGGCCTATATCAGTATGTAGAGAGGACAGATCATGTAGGCTTTCAGGGTAAACTCAAGTCACTTTCAGGGTGACTTTCAAAAATAAAATCGCCATTTGTATTTGTCTATATAAAAATGGTTGCCATAGGCCAGTCCTTAAATGTTTGTTAATATGTGCCTATAATGCTAGAATTGAACAGTTAGCCTATAGCCTACTTAGCCTAAGTTAAAGACGATATAGCCTAACCAATTTAATTGCTACAAAAACGAATAGGTTGGCTATTCTATAGGCAAATTCAAGTTTCCTTAGAATAATTTCAGGGCCACTATATCAATTTGTAAAGCCTACCACTGCTAGCTGTTTCACTGGACTGAATAGGCCTCACTGCGCACAATAAATGTGTGCATTATTTTTATTTATTCTGGGATAAAGGGTAGCCAAACCTAACCCAGGTGAGAGTTGTAAAATACTCACTATAAAAGCCACCAAATACTAGAACCAACTGATCATTAAACCTTGATGGTCTTGACATCTCATCTCACTCCCCATGCAGGCGAGGGGAGTCTTCCTTGACAAAGCTTACAAAACGACCGGCAGAATAATTCGCTATCCTTCAATAGCCTGCTCTGTTTTATACAGTATGGTAGTTGGGAATTGTCAAAGTGGTGGAAAGAGGCTTCAACGCGCACTGTTAAAATTCAATTAGGAAAAGAAGTGGTTTGACCCATGACCCGCGGGAGATGAAGCATGCAGAAGGGAAACGGCTCGACACGTAGTAAACTATCCAAACTGACTGCACATTGTTTTTTTAACGCCTTCGAATGAACTGTAAGGGCCGCATAAGCGAAGGCACACCCAGGCTCGCCTGAATCAGCTAATACAGGTCTCATACCGAGTTAGACAAAATGTGATATATCGCACGGACTTCGCCGGGTACAAATCGCCATTTAGGCTACTTTTTCAAGCGCTGGCCGAGCGCGCGTGTCATTCTCTGTTCCAGATCTTCCTCTGGTATGTTACCTTGGAGGCAGCCTGCGACGAGAAACTTAGCTGGATACAGATGCCAAACAAGGGTTTACGCACACGTGAAAGACATAGTAGACTATAGCCCAGCACGTCTTATTTCAGTAATTTGCGCGCGATAGCCTATGTAGGCCCCATTGAAACGTTTTTCCTCCATGATTATGATTCAAATAAAGAATATGCCATTGATGAGGAACACAGGACTTTTCTATCTCTAAACCACTTGATAGAACATGCTCTTAATCTTGGTAATATTTGACGTGCCAATGTCTCAGTATTGAGAGCAAAAGATTTGACGTGCCAATGTCTCAGTATTGAGAGCAAAACAGGGACACATCTGACACATTTAGTAACCAAATAGGTTTGTTGAAAATGTAAGAATTAGAGCTTAGGAATTATTTCTTTCGAAAACTTGAAATGTAAAAAATGAACTAAAATATTTTACTCGACAAAGTATCAGTCTGTCTACATGCGAGGCGAATACTGCATGTGATCGGCATTGTTAGGCGACCGAGTGGACTGTTAACGAGTTTCAGGGAATGTCTGAAGAGATCTGCCGATAGGCCATGCCGTTATTATCCACATTTATTCTGGGTGACATTCCCCACAGTCGAGACAAAGACATTTCACGTAGCATCACTGAAGACAGCGTCACTGAAATGTGTTTTTAAGATTTAGTCCTACTAACATGGAGATGGTCTAGGCAACTTTATTGATAGGCCTCTCGGTGCCGTTGAATAACCACTAAGCCTATACTGTACACTAGAAAGGGAGAGCTGCAGGCCTAGAAGAACAGTCTTAAAAGGTTCCATATAGTCTATATGATATAGAACAATTTTCAGGTCGGTGCGGTTTCATTTAGGCCTAGAATAATTTTCAGTTAGAAAGAACCGCTTTAGACTAGTTCCAAACAGCACCTGAAAATAGTTATATTTGGAACTGCAAGGTTCTATATGGAGTCTATTTTTCTGATGGTTCTTCTAGATGGTTAGGCTATACAGTAGGCTATATCACCTTCTCAGAGTGTAGTTTGTAGGCTAGTTTATCGTATAGATGTGTCAAACTGGATCTGTCACACTCAAAATTTGTTGTCTCGACTACCATGAGCCACCGTACATTTTGACTGTAAAATTATGATCTATAGAGTTGAGCATCAGATAATCTATAGAGTTGAGCATCAGATTATTGAAGCATGTGACAGCTTTGTGCTGTAAAATATTAGTGATTCCCATTTCAACTATCATATCCTAACTAACATATAACATATCAACTACACATATAACATATTAATCATATACTAACCACTCAACTATCAAAATATTAACTAACATATAACATATCAACTATCACATCAACTATCACCAACATATGTCAACTATACTAACATAATATATAAATATCGGCATACTAAAATATAACATCAACTACTAACTCAACATATCAACTATCATATCTAATATATTAACTATCATACTTACATATATCAACTATCATAACTAACGCATAACAGCTACCATATAGGCCTACTAACAAGCTTAACATATAGGCCTACAGTATAAACTACAGTACAACTTATATCAACTATCATACAATGACATATCAACTAAATTATAATATAGGTTTACTAACTAAAATTTAACATCAGCTATCATATCAACTATCATATACTTAGATCTATCATTTACTAACATGTATCAACTACTGTATCATATCCTAAACTATAACATATCAGATATCATACTAACATAAGTATCATTCTAACATGATTTATACTAAATTACAACTAATGTCACACCTATCAGTTAAAACAAAAAACCATTTGTTTCCAATAGTTTTGCAAATATCAAACAGGCCATGGTATAATATACTGTAATATTACTAAAGTAATACACCGTTTAAAGCTATTGAAGTGAGTTTAAAAGAACAAATATATATAACAATTTCTTTTTATGCTGCTGTAACAACCAAACTCCCCCCCCCTACTTACCACTAAATTAAACAACTCATTGTCAATACATTTCTCAAATCGAATTTACATGATACTGTGGGTCTTTATTATTGTTATTATTATTATTATTATTAATAGTAGTAATATTAATTGTATTTTCTGTCAGCTACTTGTTCCATCATGAATATTACAAGGAAACATCATAGTTCCCAGGTAAACATGGGTTTAGGGGTAGGGTTAGGGTAGTGACCATGGGTTTAGGGGTAGGGGTAGGGTAGTGAACATGGGTTTAGGGGTAGGGGTAGGGTAGTATGAGCTCTACTAGCAGGGACAGTGGGAGAGGGTATCAGGAGATCCATGTTGGGTGAGACGCAGGTCGTAGCCAGAGCCCGTCTGAGGAGCACTCCCAGCACGTTCCACCATCCACTAGATCAGAACCAGACCAGAACCAGAGCAGAACCAGAACCAGACCAGAACCAGAACCAGTCCAGAACCAGTCCAGAACCATCTCAACTCCCGTCTCAACTCCGGACCAGCATTAGCCAACCCACTGTATGCACACATAGGCCTGTCAATGATGGGGTGTGTGTGTGTGTGTGTGTGTGTGTGTGTGTGTGTGTGTGTGCGCGTGCGTGCGTGCGTGCGTTTGGCATTGTGAGGACTGTGCAAATAAATACATTCAGGATAGGTTGTAAATTACACATATTTATTATTTAAATAAATAAAAATTGCCAGCAATATAAAATAAATGACAACAATAATCACACATCATGAAGCCCCAGTAGAATCTTCCAATCCCCGGTGTTCTATATATAACCAGCCTCTCGTTGGGTCCCTGTGCTCATCAGCGCTTCTCCAGCAGGTCTCTGGTTCTGACGCCTCTCAGGAGAAGCCCACACGCTGCCGGACCTCCCTCAGGACCGGGCCAGCTAGTTCCCGGGCCCTCAGGGCCCCCTGGGCCAGCAGCTCCTCCAGGTGGCCCCTATCAGCCCGAAGCCTCTCAATCTCCTTCCGAATCGGCCCCAGTCTCTGGATGACGGCGTCAGCGACCAGCTGTTTGTACGCCCCTGTGTCCAGCCCCCTAGCCTGCGCCACCGCCTGCTCCACGCTGACCCCCAATACGGCGGCGTGGACCAGGACCAGATTGGACACGCCCGGACGGCTCTCGGGGTCAAAGGTGACGTCAGAGGTGAAGTCGGTGACGGCGCGGCGGATCTTGAGGACGATGTCATCAGGCGAGTCGGTGAGGTTGACGGTGGCCATCTTCTGGGGGTCGGACTTTGACATCTTGGAGGAAGGGTCACGGAGGGACTTGACCTTCTGCGTGGAGCCTGTATGGCAGAGTGGTGGATTAATAAGGCCCCAGTTGGGTTTGTAGGAGGTTAGAACTCAAATGTGAGCGTTTCAAAGTGGTTCTGACCCAGATAGCTGACATCCTTCCCTTCCGTTAACACACACATTCTCAGATGATGAGTGACACTGTTCCCCATCTCGTTGTTTCAGGGGGATTTAAGGGGACATCTCTGATTGGGTTTCAAAGATATTGGTTCTGATTAGCAATACTCTCAGAGCAGTTCAGTCAATCACAATCGTGTAATAAAGTGAAGCCAAGAGCATCGGAAGTGGACCGGAAACACCGTTCCGAGCCAAGCACAGCTCCTCACCTCCCAGAACACTCACTCACACCCCCCCGCTCTCTGAAGTCATCTTGAGGACATCTCCCCCTAAATCTATTATCAGTCTATGTTTCAGATATTTGAGGAAGGAACAGTCCTTTAATCAAAGCTGCACTTCACGCATGACTGGTTCCATCTTGTGCTCTCTGATGGCGATAATGAAGGACCCCATACGGGCATGTGAGAGAGGGTCTCTCTCCTGGGGTGAACATGTGTGTGACTGAGCACATGGCCCAGTATCCATATCAGTGGATCGCGTTGTGCATGTATAATTGCGTTTGAGAGAGATTGTTGTGTGTGGGTGTATATGTGTTTGTGTCTGGTTTGGATTTGTGTGTTGTGAGTGTGTGTGTGTGTGTGTGTGTGTGTGTGTGTGTGGTGGCTTACTGAGCAGAGCGCGAGGCTCGGGGAAGAAGTCTCCATAGCGGTGGTTGAAGATGCGGGCCAGGTCCTGGGCCAGCTCCAGGTGCTGGACCTGGTCCTCTCCCACAGGGACATGAGTGGACCTGCAACAGCGCCAGAACCACTCAACAGAGGCAGCTCCAGTACCGCGTAAGTCACGTACATCATACTGTCACACAAAAACGCACGCATGTAGGAGGAGCTGTACCCGTGTGTGTGTGTGTGTGTGTGTGCAGTCAGCTCTTACCTGTAGAGGAGGATGTCGGCGGCCTGTAGGACAGGGTAGGTGTAGAGTCCCACACTGCCCTCATTCTTCAGCCCGCTCTTCATCTGGACGTCCACGCAGAGACACACACAGGACATCCACCCAGAGACACACACAGGATGTCCACGCAGAGACACACACAGGACGTCCACGCAGAGACACACACAGGACGTCCACGCAGAGACACACACAGGACGTCCACGCAGAGACACACACAGGACGTCCACGCAGAGACACACACAGGACGTCCACGCAGAGACACACACAGGGAGAGAGAGAAAGACCACATGAGAGAGACAGAATAAGACACAGGAAGGGAGCAAGAAACACAGAAATAAAGCTAGGTTTGCTTCCATATAGAAGAAAAGGGATTTTCAGTTTTACAAGTGAGGGATTTCAGACAAGCTCAGCATGGCTGAATAGGGGACGCTTTCTGACATGACTGATGTGAGTTCAACTGTTGGATGAATGAGGGAGCTGTTCTCTCCAGAGACGGAGCTGTTCTCTCCAGAGACGGAGCTGTTCTCTCCAGAGACGGAGCTGTTCTCTCCAGAGACGGAGCTGTTCTCTCCAGAGCCTACACCTGGCCTGTTATTCACACGGCCTTCCTATTAAAACTGCATGAGGCCAAATCACCACTAGGAAACACCATCAGGCGTAGAGGTCGCTTTGACAAACAAACAGCACAACAAACAATACATACTGGTAAACAAACATCACAACAATCAATACATACTGGTAAACCAACCAAAACCAAGAGGAAAGAAATATTACTGGAATAGATTTTCAATATAATAGATTCTCAATAGATACAGAACTACTGTACGTCATCTTGACAAAGATGTTGACTATTATGCTATTTACTATTATACTGTGAGTATTTAATGTGCACACTGAATCATTTTTAGTCCAAAAATAATAATAGCTGGGATGACCATGGTTTGTTTATTTATTTATAATTAATTAATTTATTTATTTATTTGTTTCTTTACTTACTTACATAAATGCTTCATCAATGATGAGGCCCTGATTGAGTGAATGAATGTGGCCTGGCTGCCAGGGTATTACTGAGACTGCTCTGAGCATGCCTTTCACTGGGGCAGGTGTCTGAGCATACTGTACCTTCCACTGGGGCAGGTGTCTGAGCATACTGTACCTTCCACTGGGGCAGGTGTCTGAGCATACTGTACCTTCCACTGGGGCAGGTGTCTCAGGCGGGGCATACTGGTGAGGCAGCCCAGGATCCAGGACAGCTCAGCGTGCTCAGATACCTGGAGAGAAGAGGACACACAACCAGTCACCTCCCCTGGACACACAACCAGTCAGCTCCCCTGGACACACAACCAGTCAACCAGTCAGCTCCCCTGGACACACAACCAGTCAACCAGTCAGCTCCCCTGGACACTCACTCTTCACACACAGCCAGACAGAGAAAAAGAGAAACCATGTGCATGTAAAAATCTAAAACCAAACTTTATCTCCAGCCAGCCGTGGTACAAAAAGAGTGCCCCTCTTACATACTTCATGTGGTGAGGGGTGTCTCTTCGGCCCCTCCTTGTGGCAGAGATAGGTACTACAACCCCCCCCCACCCCCCTCTCTGCACTGGCTGACAGGTGCTCTGTGGCTGGGTAGAGAGGCCTGCTCCACCAGTACAGAGGCATTAGTGCCCTCAAATACCTCTGCTCCCTGGGGCCGGCAATAGGGCCCAGTTTAACAGCCCCGTTTGCTTCACGCTCCAACCATCCCTGCGCTCGTCCAACATGAGCTTGCCTGGAAAGCGTCCTGCCAAGAAATATCTGCCAGGAAGGGGGGGGGGGGGAAAGGCGCAAAATCCTTCAGCTTCAGAGAATGAAAGTTTACGGGCGCTGGCGATAGGACCAGCATCCCTCGCTGCTTAAAAAGGATTCTGAGGAGCCTGACGTAAACCGAAGACACTACGGACATAAAATGGGATTTGGGAACACTCGCATGGGGGGAGGGGCGGGGGGTTATGACAGGGCCGTTAGAAGTGGGAAAGGACAGATGTTGATGACCACAGATTGACAAAGAAAACAGCAATAGGGCTTGAGTTGAATAAAAGTTTCAGGAAGAACAAGAACTCTATTCATTGTGGGTGCATGTGGAGTTTTTGTTGGTGTGTGGAAAGGAGACATTAGCAGTGATGTTATGGATCAGTAATGGTCCTGACCAGTTCAGGGATAACATACATACGCTGTACCACAGAGCACATACACCTATCAGACAAACACTAAAACCAGGTTTTAGACAGGTGAAGTGAATGACATTGATAGTGTGATGATCTGTGAGGGATCTGGCATTCATGTGGATGTTACTTTGACACGTACCCCCTACCTAAACACTGTTGCAGATCAAGTACATCCCTTCATGGCAACAGTACTCCCTGATGGCAGTGGCCTCTTTCAGCAGGATAATGCACCCTGCCACACTGCAAACATTGTTCAGGAATGGTTTGAGGAGCATTGACCTTATTCACACGGTGGCCATTTCTCTCTTACGTCACAGGGTGGGAGAATGCGGAAGTATCCATAGACCATATAGTACAAGTAAGTTATAAAAATAACACTTAAATATTTGAAATAGTCAGAAATAACATATAAACTCATGATTACTGGACTCAGAAATAACATCCAGAATACACTACTGGAATTACAAACTCATGATTACCGGACTCTGATTGTTTTTCACCGCGATAGTTTTCACGTTATGAAATACATGGACGGGAATGAGCTGATAATGCGCTCCTATGTATTTCATAACGTGAAAACTACCGCGGTGAAAAACAATCAGAGTCCGGTTATCATGAGTTTGTAATTCCAGTAGTGTATTCTGGATGTTATTTCTGACTATTTTGAATCTTGAAGTGTTATTTTTATAACGAACTTGTACTATATGGTCTATGGATACTTCTGCATTCTCCCACCCTGAGCGTGACGTAAGAGCAAAATGGCGCTGTGTGAATATGGTCAATAACAGAGAGAGTTCAAGGTGTTGCCTTGACCTCCAAATTCCCCAGATCTCAATCCGATTGAGCATCTGTGGGATGTGAGATGGGAAAAACGTTTCGGATCCATGGAGGCCTCACCTCGCAGGGCTTAAAGCATCTGGATGGCTCAAAACCTTCTCCAGTTGAACGAAGACAAGACGGAGATCATCATCTGTGGGACCACCAACCTGACTAGTCAGATGTCCAACAACATGGGAAGCCTGTCCTCTTTGGTCAGGCCCCACGTCAGGGGGGTCACATTTGACTCCGAGCTCAAGTTCGAACGTCAAGTGACCACCACAGTACAGTCTTGTTTCTACCAGCTGCGCACCATCGCCAAGATTAAGCCCTTCCTCTCTCCTAGTGACCTGATGAGAGTAGTGCTCAAGATGAAGCCCTTCCTCTCTCCTAGTGACCTGGTGAGAGTAGTGCTCAAGATTAAGCCCTTCCTCTCTCCTAGTGACCTGGTGAGAGTAGTGCTCAAGATTAAGCCCTTCCTCTCTCCTAGTGACCTGGTGAGAGTAGTGCTCAAGATGAAGCCCTTCCTCTCTCCTAGTGACCTGGTGAGAGTAGTGCTCATGTTAATCTTCTCCCGACTGGACTACTGCAATGCCCTCTATGCTGGACTCGCTGATGGGACCATCAAACGCCTCCAGCTGGTCCAAAACACGGCAGCTAGGCTTGTGACCGGGACTAAGTTGAGGGACCATATCTCACCGGTCCTTGTCTCCCTCCACTGGCTTCCAGTCAGACAGAGTATCTTTTAAGATCGTCCTCTTTGTCTACAAAGCTCTGAACGGCCTTGCCCCAGCCTACATCATGGATTTACTGGTCAAAACCTCCAGCTCGCGGGGACTCAGGTCGGACGACCAAATGTGGCTGAGACCTCCACGGTCCAACACAGTAAGGCTGGGAGATTGCGCCTTTGCTGTGTTGGCTCCAAAACTGTGGAACAAGCTCCCCATTCACATTAAGTCTGCTCCCACCGTAGGGACTTTTAAAGGATTGTTAAAAACCCATTTGTTCACCATAACAGACTCCTAGGTTCACTTGCTGTTGTGTTGTGTGAGAGTTGTTTGTGTGAATTTTTTCCCCCCACACTGTGTGCTTGAGTGCTAGACTGTCCTTGTGTACTGTCCTCCCTTTTTGTGCAATCTTTCCTCTCCCTTTCGTTCTGCCCTCGGGCTGCGCTCCGGGCCAGTGTAACAACTGGATGGGGAGCGCATTACAAATGCAGTACCTATACCTATACCTATCTGCTGCTAGCATCTTGGTGCCAGATACCAGGGGACACCTTCAGAGGTGAGGAATCCAGATACCAGAAGACACCTTCAGAGGTGAGGAATCCAGATACCAGAGGACACCTTCAGAGGTGAGTAGTCCAGATACCAGAGGACACCTTCAGAGGTGAGTAGTCCAGATACCAGAGGACACCTTCAGAGGTGAGTAGTCCAGATACCAGAGGACACCTTCAGAGGTAGTAGTCCAGATACCAGGGGACACCTTCAGAGGTGAGTAGTCCAGATACCAGAGGACACCTTCAGAGGTGAGTAGTCCAGATACCAGAGGACACCTTCAGAGGTGAGTAGTCCAGATACCAGAGGACACCTTCAGAGGTAGTAGTCCAGATACCAGGGGACACCTTCAGAGGTGAGTAGTCCAGATACCAGAGGTGAGTAGTCCAGATACCAGAGGACACATTCAGAGGTGAGTAGTCCATGTGTGGTTGGGTCAGAGGGGGGGGGGAACTACTCAATGCTTAATCGCAGAGGTCATAATCGCAATTTCGATTAATTCACGATTAATTGTGCAGCCCTAATTGAATTTATGCCTGATGAAAGCGAAAGTCAAAGTCAAACAGCAGAGAGTTTTCCATTTATTGTCCCCTGCACGATGAAATCGCCCATCCTGCAAGATACACCACTGGGGGTGATAGCCTCATTTTTCCCACTGCCATTACATATTGCGTACATACAAAAACTATACTTTGTGTCTCAGTAAAAGTTGAGTTGATTCTACTCAGGGGCTTTGTACAGTAATAATTGCTTTGAATTGCTGCAGAGACACAAGTTTTTCCGAACTCACAGTGGCAATGAGGATTTTTAAACGCACGCACGCACACAAGCACAAACACACTTTCACGCACATGGACATGCGCTTCGCTTAAGACACCATTGATTTCAGGTTGTCACCATTTTTTCAATGAAGTCAAGTGTTTTCTTTGGGCAGCAGTCATATTTTCACATGTGGAACAGACTCCAACTCATGTGTCCAATGGGAGGTCGCCTTCCCTGCCAGGATATGTGGCATGAAGTTAAACGGGAATAAAAATAGGGCTATGTGTGTGTGTGTGTGTGTGTGTGTGTGTGTGTGTGTGTGTGCGTGTGTGTATGTGTAGTGCATGGTGTGAGTGTGTGAGAAAGAGGGGTAGAGAGAGTGAGAAAGAAACGTAGATGGACCGGACTATCAAAACACATATGCCCCCCCCAAACACACACACGCGCGCACGCACACACACATGCGGACACGCACACACACACTGAAAACGCTCAGTCAGATGGTCTGAGACCAGTGAAAACATACGTCAGGTATCCAGGGAAACGTGCGCCGTCTGTTCTGATTACCCTCTGCTTGCTAACTCTGAGAGCAGAGAACAGATTCCCTGAGCCTGCGCTCTGCTGAAGGGCTGCACACGGTAAATCTATCACTATCCCCCTCCTCTCCTTCATGTGGCCGGCTCTGAACAAATGGGGGTTTATTATGGGCTGTTTTCATAATCCTGTGAATTTGCAGAGCACACAGAACAGATAAGAATCATGGTGATAAAAAAAAAAAAGAAGTGTTTTAGAGCGGCTGCCATTACATTAGGTAAACATTCACAGCGTGCCGCGATTAAATCAACATTCAAAGATGGCGGCCGCTCCAGCTGATTCTCTTGATGACATGCTGGGAGAGAGACCAAAGCCAGCCTCTCTCTCCCTCTCTCATACACACACACACACACATAAACGTACACACACACACAACAGCAGAGACACACACTCGACTCCACCTGTTTGTAACCACCAAGGATAATATATCCTGAAACTCTTTTAATAGAAAAAAGCATATGAAGGCCAACGGTGCTGTACACTTAGTACCACAACAAGTCTAATGGAAGGCGCATCCATTTCTATTGCAACAGAGAGTACACTATATTTGAAGAGGTGTGTGAGTGTGTGCGTGTGTGTGTGTGTGTGTGTGTGTGTGTGTGTGTGTGTATCCATCTGACTGTATCAGTTAGTGAGTGAGTGAGTGAGTGAGTGAGTGAGTGAGTGAGTGAGTGAGTGAGTGAGTGAGTGAGTGAGCTGTTTGAAGGCTATAGTCAAACACTACAGGAACAATGTTTACATGTTTATATTTCCCTTGCGCAGGGTCAGGAGTCAGTAGCCTAGGTGTGGTCTATCATATGGGCCAAACAAGATTTGCTATAAGACTACATTAAACCATGTGCTTTGGCCAAGCGAGTTTAAAGGACAATGCTCGTTTTTGACAACCTGGACCTTATTTACGACATATTATAAGACGTTTGACTCACCGAGATCACTTTGGTGTAGTTCGGAGGCATGTAGAAGAAATTTAAAATCCAGCGCGAGCCAGTATATCCATGTAATGGCGGTGGTCGGGGCACTTAGAATGCAGTTTCTAAAAATCTATTTTCTGCCGCGAAACAGTTGTTTTCATCAATCTGTCTTGATGAATCCCTAGTTGTGCTTACATAGGCCTGTTGTGGTTTTCACATGCCATGATCTTTAGAAACGTCTTTCGAAACGAAATAGCTTCCTCACTTGCTCCAGCACGCATACGCACAGCGCGCAATCGTTGCTCCAGCACGCTGTGCGCATGCGTGCTGGAGCAAGTGAGGAAGCTATTTTGTGTCTAAAGACGTTTCTAAAGATCATATTACAGAGGCATGTGAAAAACCACAACAGGCCTATATGCTCTATGTAAGCACAACTAGCGATTCATCAAGAAAGATTGATGAAAACAACCGTTTCGCGGCAGAAAATTGATTTTTAGAAACTGCATTCTAAGTGCCCCGACCACCGCCATTACATGGATATACTGGCTCGCGCTGGATTTTAAATTTCTTCTACATGCCTCCGAACTACACCAAAGTGATCTCGGTGAGTCAAACGTCTTATAATATGTTGTAAATAAGGTCCAGGTTGTCAAAAACGAGCATTGTCCTTTAATAAATCTAAAATGTGCATTTATTTTATTCGGTTATTCAGAAGTAAAAGGTGGACCATCTCTATCCCAAAAGTGTAATTTATTTCCTGAAAACATTGACCACCACAAGCTCTTGTGAACACCTGTAATATTAATCCGTAGCCTAATGTAGAGAGATCATATTGAATTTAGGGCTGCACGATTATGACAAAACATAATAATTTCGATTATTTGCTTCAAAATGGTAATTGCGATTAATAATTGTGATTAATATTTAATATATAATATTAATATATAATAACCAAAAATGCTCCCAAATCACGGACGTTGATTCCTTTCTTGTTACCATCTCACTGACCTCGTTTTCGCTCATTTTTTCACTACTCACGGCTGCGGGTACTCTTGTGACACTTGTCTTGATCTACTGCTATCTGTCTTCTCAGTCTGCGCACAGTGCACTCAGCGGGAACGCATGTGATTGGTCAGACAGCATAAGCGCCTGTGATTTGTCCGTGTAGTCCTAGCACACTCAATTCAAAGCAAAATTATTAATCACATTAATTGCGGCCTTTTGCGATTAGTTAATCGCAGAGGTCATAATCGCAATGTCGATTAATTCACGATTAATTGTGCAGCCCTAATTGAATTTATGCCTGATGAAAACGAAAGTCAAAGTCAAACAGAAGAGAGTTTTCCATTTATTGTCCCCTGCACAATGAAATCGCCCATCCTGCAAGATGCACCACTGGGGGTGATAGCCTAATTTTTCCCACTGCCAATACATATCGCGTACATACAAAAACTATACTTTGTGTCTCAGTAAAAGTTGAGTTGATTCGACTCAGGGGCTTTGTACTTTCCAGATCCACAGAGTTCAGAGCTTGAGGAGCTTCCTTGCTTATCTGCTCTGTGTCGTTTCTGTTCAAAACTGTTCAAAAGAGAGCACTGAAGATGAACTTCCTGGGTGTGTCAGCGTGGTCTTGTGGCCCCGCCCACTATAACCATGACAGCACTTGCTGTACTGTGTAACAAAGTCTGTATAGACCTCCTAACTGATGTCATTTTAGAGGCGAATTTTAGCATCTGCAACTCTTGTTACATTACATTTGTTTTGTGTGCATTTTTTGTGCTTTTGACATCTTTTTTTTATGCTTTGATTTATTTTTCATAAAGAACAAGAGCACAGTGAACCTGTGGTGCCCCACCTAGGATCCATGTCAGCATGTACAGCTGTAGAATGTGGAAGTGGAGTGGGCTTTTCTAGTTTAGATTTATCTATAGAGCCGGGATATAGGCCAATCGTATTTTTTGTTTGGTCCAAAATGTGTTTATTCAAGTAAGTAGTGAATTAAAATATCAGTAACTACAAATTGTCATCACATCACATTTTGAGACAATAAAGTGTATTCTGATTCCGATAGTGGATCAAGGCATTCTACAGGGCCTTACTAAGAACAAGCACACATCAAGCTCTGAGTTCTATGGATTTAGAAAGTAGACTGCATCCTGAGTAGAAAAGACTACACCTTTCCTGAGACACCAAGCATAGTTTTTTTATGTACAAAACCAAAGGTACTTGGCAATGGGAAAACGAAACGTTGTGACCGCCCCCCGGTAGCCGGCTTTGGAACGTGTGTGCCGCACGGAACAGAAATCCTTATTTGGGCACAGCTTGGCCTACAATGTGAGACTTAAGTACTCTATTTGTTCTCTGTGTTAAGTACTCTATTTGTTCTCTGTGTTCTCTCCATGTTATGGGATAGCAGCGCTCACAGAAGCCAGTCGCCGATCTGACAGTATCATCAGCTGCCCTCCAGGTGGCGCCATGCCTGCTGCTCACCAGCTCACAATCACAACAGCAAGACGTTGCACAAGTGCTGAGTAGCTTAGCCTTAGCTTAGCCTTAGCTTAGCCTTAGCTTAGCCTTAGCTTAGCCCCGCACAACGACACATAGCCTAACCTACGTGACACCAACTGTCATGACAATACATAAATACCTCTAAAAAGCTCAATTTATATTGGATGATTCCTATATCCTCGTAGTTTTGTCTAAAGACTGCTAAAAGTATAGCTAAGTTGGATATTGCCTGTAGGACCTATTAGCACCATTAGCAGCAGCAAACTATTTTTCACCACACATCTTCCCTATACTGTAGTAGTAACAATTAGGATATATTTGACTACTTTCCAAACGTCCAAAAAGACAGTGTTGTCTACCTGATTGAGACACGAGTGATAGATCGGGCATGTTTATGGTCACCTGGGGCACGGGTCCATTTTGCCTGCATTGGGAGACGGTAGGCGAATTCGGCAAACGAATAAGTACCGATTCTGAACCGATTCATACAACATCTAGGGCTAGTCAATGTAATCTGTGTGTGTGTGTGTGTGTGTGTGTGTGTGTGTGTGTGTGTGTGTGTGTGTGTGCGCGCTTCTGCCCGACTGTATTAGTGCGTCAGTGTGTGAGTGTGAGTGTGAATGTGTGTGTAGGGATGGGAATAGGATAAGATTTTAGCGATTCCGATTCCATTTTCAATTCTGCTTATCGATCCGATTCCTTATGGATTCTCATTGGGCAAAAAAGAGTACAAACAGGTTTATTAAAATGAATTTTCTTTTATATGTACTACTTTGAACATGCCAATTACAGTGCTGTTTTCGGTGTATTCACTTAGAACTAAAAATAAAACTGACATTTTCAGACAGACTACCACCAGCCTGACTCTGAACATCATCATCTAAATTACATGGATGGAAATGGAGATTATTCATATAGTGAAAGCTGGTTTACACAATTAAACAAATGGCACTAACACAATAGACAGGGACTCTGGAGGAGTTTACCTTCGACTACACTAACGTTAGCTGCACTGATGTCGCTCCGGAGCGCATCAAAAACGTGACATTCCTGCAAAGTTATCACATGTTGTGTGGCCAAATGTTTTTGCATATTTGTAGTATTTCCCCCCTTTGATGATATAGGCTTTTGCAAGCATTGCAAGTGGCCGTGTTGTCATCTTGTCGCGTGAAATGTAACCACACTTTCGAACGTTTATGCCTAGACGACATGTTGCTGGCTTCTTCTACCGCGGTCTAATAAAACAAAACAAGGCAGCGTGCGTGTGACGACTTTGCGCATGCGCAGCAACGACAGGAATCGATAGCGGAATCGTTAAGGATTTTGGCTTACGATTCCAAGGAATCAATTCACTGGTAACAACAAGAACCGGTTTTCGATTCCCATCCCTATGTGTGTGTGTGTGAGCATCTGTCTGATGGTATTAGTGAGTGAGCGAGTGTGTGTGTGTGAGTGTGTGTGTGAGTGTGCGCATCGGTCTGATGGTATTAGTGAGCGAGTGTGTGTGTGTGTGTGTGTGTGTGTGTGTGTGAGTGTGTGTGTGTCCACTTCAGTTCCACCTGTGACTGTTGGAAGAGGATGGCCCTGTGTGGGTCGATGCCGCAGGCCAGCAGGCTGGCCGCCATGTCCAGGGTGTTGCGTCTGAGCAGCGCCGGGTCCTGGGGCAGCGTGATGGAGTGCAGGTCCACGATGCTGTAGAGCACACAGGGGTACTGGCTCTGCAGGGCCACCCAGCTCTCCAGGGCCCCCAGGAAGTTCCCCAGGTGGGGCACCCCAGTGGGCTGGATCCCCGAGAACACCCGCCCCACTGGAGGCTCCTGGTGGGGGGAGAGGGGGGGGGGGGGGAGAGAGGGGGGGGGGTGAGTTCATATAAGCAATATCAGCCATATCAGAAACTATGACAGAGTTGTTCTCCAGACTTGGAGGAGATTGGAGGATCTGGCTTCTAGCCCCCTCTCAGACTGAGCAATCGCTCTCCACATTCGGATCCTTGGGCAAATATTGTGTTTCTGTCCTTGCCAGGTCCAGCAGGTCTGGTTCTGTTTCTGGCTCCGGCGAGCCTTGGCATCCATTGTGTCTGGCGCTGCGCTGCTCTTCCCGCTGGTCCTGGATCAGTGCCTCGTGCACGCTGTAGTGAAATAGCTGGTGAGGGGACTGGACCGGTACCCAGTCAAGGCCAGCCCCTTCCTTGCAGAATTATTCTGTAATAATATCTAACAGAAGCAGTCACATCTGTCCGGTAGATCAGTTCTGGTCGGTTGGCTGGTGGGTTAATGACTCTTGTCCACAGACCACCCCTAAGGCTTGGAGCCTTGTAGGAGTTTTTAAAGGACAGGTTCGGGATTTAGCATTATAAGCCATGCTAAAAGGTTATTTATGATCACATACAGCCAATATCAAAGTTTTGTCAAACGCTAAGACAAGTATGCTTCCAATCGGGTTTTATTCATCATTTAGCATAGAACTATTTTCACTCGCAGTATACGTTTGTAACTTCCGCTTGAACTTTGGGAGGTCTTGACTGAGTTTGGAGGCTACCATAGAAGAAGAAGAGACGCTTCGGGGTCACAGGTCTACACCACAACAAGTGGAGAAGCCTAGGATTGCTTTGCAGCTGGTATTTCATTGATAGTGCTACTGTAGGTAGAAGTGTTTGTTGATCAAAACAAATATGGGATGCGGATGAATCTAAACATCTCTGGCTTTGTTGTCAATATGGTAAATGGTAAATGGAGTGCACGTATATAGCGCTTTTATCCAAAGCGCTTTACAAGGAAGGCCTCTCATTCACCCATTCACACACATTCACACACCAATGGCGGCAGCTGCCATGCAAGGTGCCAGCCTGCTCATTGGGAGCAATTTGGGGTTCAGTGTGTCTTGACCAAGGACACTTCGACATGTGGACAGGAGGAGGCGAGATTCGAACCGCAGAACATCAACAGACACCAGTGACCACTCGGTGAGTTTCCTGTCTTTGAAAACGAGAGATTATGGTGTTTTTGAGGGATTTTGTCTATGACCTATGGATCCATTGAGTGTGTTAGCGGCGATGGGCTATATCTCAACAGTGCACCGTTTGTTGAAAATTTGATATCGGCCGGTGTATATGATCGTAAATAGCCTTATAACAGGCATGGCGCCACCAGAAGGGCAGCTTATAATGCTAAATGTACTTTGATATGCATGACAATAGCAAAATACTTTGGGGCTTGCAAACAGTTTTCATAGGACCTTTGCACACAGTATGCCTTAGTTTCTCTACAGACACTTTTCCCGAAGTACTGGCCGGGGTTAATGCCAAGACGAGTTTTAAATGATGTAATCGATCCCTGCTTCACTTGTCATTTTTCTAATTCAGGTGCTCAATACTAATCACAAAGGCCAACTGTCAGAAGACATTCCCTGAACGCTCAGCAAACTCCATAATCTAAATAGCTAGGCTCCATCACAGCCGATCTGGCCGACAGGCATCACTCCACAGCCTCCTGGATCGGATAACCACTGATCTGAGAGCAGCCTGGTCCGGCAGCGCGTCCACTGGCCAGCCCGAGGGAGCAGATCCCAGGTCAGCGCTGTGCCAGGCGGGCAGAGCAGGAAGGAACTGGGTGCTTATGTCATTACCGTGACGGTAATTGTAGCAGAGTGTGGCTGATGAGGAGGGCCTCAGTGGACGTGTCAGGGGTGATTTGGGAGTTTGGGGGTGTCTGGCTCATGTGTGTTCTCACCTCGCGTTGACACGCCAAACGCATGTTACCCCCCCTCCGCCCCAGGGAGGGGCCATTAGGCATGCAGACATGGTAATGGTGTCATTTGAGCCAATGGGCCGCTAACAGAGTCAATGCCGGCGCTAGCTTGGCCACTGGCTCCGTCATAGCCATCGCCATCAGCGCTCTGGGCCTCTATCTGCTACTCTCTCTCCCCTCACCACCCCCACCTGTCCCTCTGTCTGCTACTCTCTCTCCCCTCACCACCCCCACCTGTCCCTCTGTCTGCTACTCTCTCTCCCCTCACCACCCCCACCTGTCCCTCTGTCTGCTACTCTCTCTCCCCTCACCACCCCCACCCCCACCTGTCCCTCTGTCTGCTACTCTCTCTCCCCTCACCACCCCCACCTGTCCCTCTGTCTGCTTCTCTCTCTCCCCTCACCACCCCCACCTGTCCCTCTGTCTGCTACTCTCTCTCCCCTCACCACCCCCACCTGTCTGCTACTCTCTCTCCCCTCACCACCCCCACCTGTCCCTCTGTCTGCTACTCTCTCCCCTCACCACCCCCACCTGTCCCTCTGTCTGCTACTCTCTCTCCCCTCACCACCCCCACCTGTCTGCTACTCTCTCTCCCCTCACCACCCCCACCTGTCCCTCTGTCTGCTACTCTCTCTCCCCTCACCACCCCCACCTGTCCCTCTGTCTGCTACTCTCTCTCCCCTCACCACCCCCACCTGTCTGCTACTCTCTCCCCTCACCACCCCCACCTGTCTGCTACTCTCTCTCCCCTCACAACCCCACCTGTCTGCTACTCTCTCTCCCCTCACCACCCCCATCTGTCCCCCTGTCTGCTACTCTCTCTCCCCGCCTGTCCCTCTGTCTACTCTCTCTCTACCCTCACATCATATCTCCCACATGCTGGGAGAGAGACCAAAGGCAGCCCCCCCCCCCTCTCTCTCTCTCTCCCCTCACGTCATCTCTCTCTCTCTCTCTCCCCCTATCTCTCTCTCTCTCTCTCCCCTCACGTCATCTCTCTCTCTCTCTCTCTCTCCCCTCACGTCATCGCTCTCTCTCTCTCTCTCTCTCGGCCGTCCCAGTTGGTGACACGTAGCAGAGTGGTAACGTTGGGAGTTCTCCTCTCATATTTTACCCTGACAGGCGCGTCGCTGTCCTACCACAGCGCAGCGGAGGCGCTGAAAGCTTTCTTCATCCAGATCCACCATATGGTGAAGGCATCACACACCGCGTGTGTGGGTGACATTAGCGCCAACAGCCCGAAGGGTTACGTACACTTCAAGGCTGTGTTTTCACACTTGCGGACACTTTCCTGGAATAGCCTACGCGTTCAGCTGTGTGTGTGTGTGTGTGTGTGTACGCAGGTGGTTATGTAGGCCTACATGGGGAGAGGGGTGTGTTATTATGTGAATAGGAGTGAGTGTGTGTGGTAACGGGCGTGTGTGAGGGTGTGTAGTCAGTGTGAGTGTGTGCGCAGGCTAAAATCAACACGCGACACTGCAACACTGTGGGAATATGACGGCTCGCTCCCAAGACCGAGTGTTGGTGGAAAACATTAATCAGTTAATCAAAATTTATTAATCCCTCATCATAACAACGCTAATGATATTACACAGCCGCCGGGGACTAGATAAAGCGGAAAAACGAACTATCATCGATTGGCAAAGATTCAGTTAGTTCGAAAAATGACAGCAGTGTTTTCTTATATCAGAATCATTTTCCGCTCCGAGAGCTTCCAAGACCCCTGGAACGAGCAGCAAGAGCAGCTTGGATGAAAAATGGACACTTTCTAACAAATGAAGTGCGAGACAGTGATGCACCATCTTTCCAGAAGAATGTGTAAAGATGAGTAGCAGTGCTGGACAAAATGGAGCGAGCCCATCTGGATGGAGAGCATGTTGTCATTTTTCACTTTAACTCTCCCCTCAGAGGAGGCCTGTAGTCCACGCTGTCCTGTGGGCCTGTCGTCCACGCTGTCTTGTGGGCCTGTCGTCCACGCTGTCCTGTGGGCCTGTCGTCTACACTGTCCTGTGGGCCTGTCGTCCACGCTGTTCTGTGGGCCTGTCGTCCACGCTGTCCTGTGGGCCTGTCGTCCAGGCTGTCCTGTGTCTTCGCAGGCCTGGGGCGGGCGGGCAGCCCGGAGTGACGCGGCGCAGCTTGGTCCTGCAGACCTGCGCGTCCCACAGCTAGACCTCCGATCTCCGAGTCGGTTAGTGCTTCCAGTAAATCTACGTCCACAATCTGCCAGCCAACACCATAAATCACCGGGGTCCTTGGGTTGAGCGGGAACGGGAAAACAGAGCATTTCTCTTCGCCAGAGTTTTTTTTTTCCTCATACATCACATGGGAGCCGGGGAGCTGTGAGTGGCTCACTGACATGCCCCTGGCGGAGGGGGCAGATGGGGCGGCCCCGGCGGCAGCCATGCCAGTTTCAACACTTCTCGGAGCCGCGGGGCGGGGCGCCAGGGAAGCTCAGCAGATCTGACCCAGCGTGGGGAGAGCCGGGCTGGGCATGAGAGGGGGTGCTGGTCCCCCCCCCCCCCACCGGTTCATCCGTTTGGGGTCCTGCATGGTCTCTCTCCTGCAGAGAGCGGGGCACACAGGGCCCAGTGTTCCCCTCGCGTCTCGGCGCCCCACGTACCCCATTAACGCCAACACCACGCTGGCCTGGCCTGGAAACAGCCTTCCCTCCCGCCGCTGCTCAACAACCCCCCCCTCCCCCTCCCCCTCTAACAACCCCCCCTCCAACAACCCTCCAACTCCCCCTCCAACAACCCTCCCCCTCCAACAACCCTCCACCTCCCCCTCCAACAACCCTCCACCTTCCCCTCTAACAACCCTCCACCTCCCCCTCCAACAACCCTCCACCTCCCCCTCTAACAACCCTCCACTTCCCCCTCCAACAACCCTCCACCTCCCCCTCCAACAACCCTCCACCTCCCCCTCCAACAACCCTCCACCTCCCCCTCCAACAACCCTCCACCTTCCCCTCTAACAACCCTCCACCTCCCCCTCCAACAACCCTCCACCTCCCCCTCCAACAACCCTCCACCTTCCCCTCTAACAACCCTCCACCTCCCCCTCTAACAACCCTCCACCTCCCCCTCCAACAACCCTCCACCTCCCCCCTCCAACTACCCCTCTCCATCCCTCACTCCCGCATCGGAACCTGTTAAGGCAGGCGACCAACAGAGCTCCACTTCAGCGAGGTATTGAGCAGGAAATGGGCTTTAGTGTACTAGGCTCCCTCCTTTAGTGTACTAGGCTCCCTCCTTTAGTGTACTAGGCTCCCTCCTTTAGACGGCTAGCAGCATGCCAGGGTTTAGCCAATATCAGAATACAACCCCAGCTTGAAACTAAGTGTGAACGGATGCAGAAAAAAAAAACACATTAGCAAAATGAGAGAGAGAGAGAGAGAGAGAGAGAGAGAGAGAGAGAGAGAGAGAGGGAGAGGGAGAGAGAGGGAAGGGGAAAAAGGAAAGAAAGAAAAGAAAGTGAAGGAGAAAGCAGGGGAGGGAATGAAAGTGTGTACGTATCAGTCTTTGTGAGAGTGAGGTTCTTTTCTGGGAGGGAGTTGGGGGAAGGCAGGGTGTCGGGGGTCCGAGGGGGTGGGGGGCCCAGACGGAGCGTTTGATTAAATCTGCGGTTGACGTGCGGGACAGGTGAGATTGATGAGGTTCCTCTGAGCTTCACACTGTGAGGAGAGCGGGGGGAGAGAACAGACCGGCGCAGTGTGGCGGGCCAGGGCTCGGGGCCCGCTCGCACCGTGGGGTCCCCTGGCTGATTAATGGGACTGGAGGCCCTTCAAAAACAGCGCTCCCCGCAGACAGGGACCGACGGCGCTCCAAAAATAACCAGGCAGCCCCGGGACGGGCGCAGGCCTAACCGGCTGCAGCTTCGCTGCCTGGACCCCACCGCTCCACGCAGAGCAGAACCAGAACCAGAACCAGCCCTGTCATCACGCACGTGAGCGCTAGAGCACAGAGAGGACAGCAGCATCGGCCAGGTGCAAAGTGAACGCCATGTGAGAAACCAACGTGAACGCCATGTGAGAAACCAACGTGAACGCCATGTGAGAAACCAACGTGAACGCCATGTGAGAAACCAACGTGAACGCCAACATCTTTCCCTCTCTTTTCCCCTGTTATATCTGCAACATTATCTCAGTTATAGCAGCTAACCCTCAGCCCACCTCCAGGTGATTAAATCAGTTCTCACTCACTCTGCATTCACTAACAGTTAAAGGTACATGACAGACCTACATAAGATGATTGACTGTGTTGGACAAAGGACTTGTGAGAAGGAGCCTAATCCACATCCTGCCCAGTCTGATCTGGCCTAACACATTCAGGCTAGTAGCACTTGTTTTCCATAGGTCTGTCTAATAAAAGGTTGTGAATCGCTCCATTAAAACACTTCCTTGTTCAATGGGTTAACGATGGAGATGTTTAATTTTGCTCCACAGACAGGAAACATGGTAATAGAGGGAACTAATAATACCAAAAAAACACATAAAAGTGAGCTGAACTGAGCAAAAAATAGCCTAACCGGCATACACTTCATAAACGTATCAAACTATAATTATGGTAAGACTCAGAGCCAGCCTCTGCCATCAACATCTGCCATCTCTCTCTCTGAGGAGTCCAATTTCCTCCTGTTGACTTGTGCGCAGCCCAGAATCCTGATACCAGATACGTGGTACATTTTAATTAAAAACGTCAGACCCTCCGTCCAGACTGTGACTGACATCGAGTAAGGCTTGGGAAACCGGTAAAGCTCCCAGGATATCAATGTGGGCGTGATACACAGACAGACTTAAGTCTGTAATACGACTTTGAGTATATTTTTTTTTTTTTTTCAAAGAAAAAAAACAGGGTAGTTTGGGATGGTTTGGACTTCTGGGTAATGTGCAAAGCATTCAGGGCCGAGCAGGACTGTGACAGACCGAATTACATACAGGGGACTAGTGAGAATTAGGGCTTTTCTGACAGTTGAAAATAAATAGGGCAATTAATGAATGTACTCAAGATGGAGTCCATGTTTCCCTACTCCCCACACTCCCTGGTGTGGGAGTTGTTCTAATGGTTTTAGCTGACATCACAGTCAGTGAATCTGGAGCTGAACAGAACAGAGAGGCCAATTAGAACCACTTCCTCTTCCCTGGAGCCCGGGGCTGAGATGACTGATATTGGCCATTAGGACCACAGGCGTGTGAGGGCCGGATAGGGAGCTCCACGCTCCGCAGACCAGTGAGGAACGGCTGTCTGACCGGACCGCCACAAGCCTGCTCTCGGGTTACACCTGGTGGAATCTCCTGATCTAGGGCCCGTTCTGCAGCACTACTTTCACCAGAACTGACTCATAGTCCATTATGGGTCCAACATTATTGATAATGTCATTACAAGTGAATTCTGGCCTGTAAGTCAACCGCCTGAAAGGCCTGGTTACATTATGCAGTAATTTCACAGATGGTTATACAGAGTACAGACACAAACTGGCCACTGGAACAAATTCTAGCGCTGCCAAGGGCTGATCTTTCTACAGGCCTTCTGTTCCGCCACCGGGCCCACCAACGAGTTAACTAGGACTGGGATATAGTATTGCTCACTTATTTTAAGTATTAGACTACTATTCAAAAATGCAGGGCAATGGTAGTCTGATATGGCTCCATTTGAATGGGATTGGGGCGAGGTCTTGACCTACTTGTTCTGAAAGGGAAGCTGACCCAGGTTAGCCAGCTGAAAGAGAAGCTGACCCAGGTTAGCAAGCTGTAGCCTGGTCCCTTGCATGGGGGTGCTGAGGTTCAGTGACTTTCCAGGCAAGAAGGCTGTGGTCCTGACGCACATCACACCTCGGAGCATTGTGAGCATGTCAGAGCGAGCGTGCCGCCCTCCACATTTGGAGAAAATTAAAACAAATGAAAAGCAACACTTCATTTCTGATGTTATTGCTGGTAATGAAGTACTGCTGTGATGCCTCCGCGTCCTTCACTCCCCCGGCCCCCCCGGCCACCACCCCCCCCCCCCCCCCCCTGGCCTGGCACGCTCGCACCTCTCCGCCGTCTCCGGAGACAGCGTCTTAACACAACACAGACGTGCCGGTATTGAGCGTGCATTCCCTTCCTGACCACCGCCAGACAGCCATTATGCCACACAGCTCGTACATCACTGGGAGCAGAGTCAGGCTCCATGGGCCATGGTTAACTGCTTCATTACACAGGAACAGCTCAATAATTACTATCCGTGTTGAGCCAAAATGCTCCAAAGATTATTTAACAGGTCAACGGACTTGGTGTTTGTATTAACAACCCATTAGCTTCTCTGCTTGGTAGGGAAACCAGAGCTAGAGGGGTCAGGAGTCCTTCTCTGCTTGGTAGGGAAACCAGGGCTAGAGGGGTCAGGAGTCCTTCTCTGCCTGGTAGGGAAACCAGGGCTAGAGGGGTCATTTTCCCCCTTGTATGCAGACTGCTCTCAAAGTGAGGAAATCATTGTAGCCTACAACTGTTTTTGAAATGGAGCCTTTAATTATTTTCTGTGGTCATTCCTGGAATATTGTGCTACAGAACATTTAGGTTGCCTTATATCCCAGGCTGATAGCAAGCCAATCTGGGCCATTATATATATATATATATATATATATATATATATATATATAATATATATATATATATGTGCCAGATGCGGCACCTAAGGCCCAGTTCTCGCCCATATATGGCCTTAAAATAAATCATTTGATGCAGTTTATTAGTGATCAAATCAAATCTGGCCAATGCAGGAACTGTCTCACATTAAATGACTCCATACTACCTCCCTCTCTAGCCTTCTCTTATCCCCTATAAATAGTCAAGGTCTAATCTCAATATGAAAACTAAAGGGTACTCCACTAAATAGCTGAGCTCAACAACAGATTTGACGTCAAGTCAAAGGAATCAATTTAGTAGTAAAGCAAGGCAAGGGAAGGCAAGTTTATTTGTATATCACATTTCAGCAAAAAGGCAATTCAAAGTGCTGCTTTACACGAGACATTAAAAGCATGAAGACAACGTGCAACACATAAAAGGTCACTTTTCTTTCTTTTTTTTAATGCAGGAAAAGTAGTCTACCATAGCCTAATCTTATATATAACAAAAAGGCTATATGCATATCAAATGTTAAATAAAGTAGAAAGAATCGCAGACTATACCACCTATATTGTAGAATTTGTACCAATATAAAAGACCACGTTAAACTAGTTATTCAGACATCTGTAAAACAATCCGGAAGGTTTGCTTAACCCTGAATCTGTAAACATTGGTTCTTCGCTTTGTAGGAATTTCAAAAATGTCGTAATACACATAATACATGCAGTAAATAAAGATGTAAATACCTTTCCCTCTGCATAATCTCCAGCGCTGAATAATTTTCTTTGAGAACAATGTTTTTGAATGGATCGTATGAGTAATTTCACGTTATTTCTAATGGGTAGCGCCATATTGGATTTCTGCGACTGAAACTACGGTGGCTCCCACTGACCCAACAGTGCCTTCACTAAAGCGTAGTGTGCTTCAACTTTAGATCCTGCCCATGTGAAGGCTGAAAATAAATCAGATTTATGAATAGGCTTAAATCTAAATAATAATATAAATTGAGTTTACACATTAATGTATCATATTTCTGAACAAATTCTAAATACAAACTAGTGCTGCGAGCAGCAGTGAGCGGGCCCTCGCACCCCATGCGGGTCGGGGTGTTGCGCCATCAAAGGGTGTGCTATTTCGGTGTCCAGTACTGAGAGAAACTTCCTGTCACCAGTAGGTGGCGCTCTAAGCGTGACTCAATACCAACACATAGATGTGTTCAGGACAGTACCTTGATGAAGCGTGAGAAATGTTGTGTAATTCAGACAATGTATGTAGGAGTTATGATGACTTCCTGTAAGCAGTAGGTGGCGCTATTAGTATGACCCAATGCTCACACACAGATGTGTTCAGGATGCGACCTTCAACAACCCTGAGCAATTTGGAGTAAATGGGATAACGTATGTAGAAGTTATGAGGACTTCCTGCTTGACCTGTAGGCGGCGCTATAAGTATGACTCAATACTGACCTACAGATGTGTTCAGGATGTGACCTTCATCAACCCTGAGCAATTAGGAGTAAATGGGATAACATATGTAGGAGTTATGAGTACTTCCTGTTTCACCAGTAGGTGGCGCTGTAAGTGTGACTCAATACCGACGCTTAGATGTGTTCAGAATGTCACCTTCATGAAGCATCAGCAATTTGGTGCAAATCAGATGATGTATGCAGGAGTTATGAGGACTTCCTGTTTCACCAATAGGTGGCGCTATAAGTATGACGCAATACTGACACATAGATGTGTTCACGACAGAACCGTCATGAAGCGTGAGATATATCGGACAAATTGGATAATGTATGGAGGAGTTATGAGGACTTCGTGTTTTATGGCGAAATGTCAAACTTTGGCGGGGCGCCACGGCAAGGGTGTATGGTGAAAACTCAATTTTTTTGATAACTTTTGATCACAAAGGTCTTAAGATGAAGCTGACCGACTATGAAGTTGATCGGATGAAATCTGTAGGAGGAGTTCGTTGAAGTACGAGACATGGAAATGGTCAAAACAAGGACAA
Source organism: Borostomias antarcticus (assembly GCF_949987555.1). Classification (NCBI taxonomy): domain Eukaryota; kingdom Metazoa; phylum Chordata; class Actinopteri; order Stomiiformes; family Stomiidae; genus Borostomias; species Borostomias antarcticus. Next base: position 8,478,625 of record NC_140235.1, read on the forward strand.
AATGGCACATTAACAGCAAAATGGCGGACTTCCTGTTGCATGTTGGGTATAGCTCCAAGAGACATTTTAGTGTGGCTCGATGAAATACATATGCCCACCGAATTTCGTTCGCCTACATCAAACTGAAAGGTGGGGCTCGCCATTTTAAACATTCCAGGGGGCACTCTTGAGCCGTTTTGCCACACCCATTTCCGTCACCCATGAATTATCAAATTTTTCACCGGGACTGACGTATCTGCAAAGTTTCATTCGTTTTCATCGATGTTTAGGCCGCCAAAAAGGCATTTGTTTGGGGAGAAGAAGAAGAAGAAGGAGAAGGTAGGAGAATAATAATTCTTCGAAATTCAATAGGGTCTCGCACCGCCAGTGCTCGGGCCCTAATTATTGAGGCCATCACATTCTAACTCAGCTGCTGTTAAATCGTACAGGGTTTTAGAACACAGTAGGATTGACTGGTATTTCTAATGGTTTTCTTTGGTAATGTGGTGGCAGTACTACCCACACTATCCTGCCTGTGTATAGTCATGTGTCAGATGTGTGGTTTCCTCTCATTAAGTGTTGTTGTGTCTGGCTGGTCTCTAACCCCCCTGGCAGCTGCTGGCCCCTCTGCTCCTCCTCCATACCCCCTGCTCCTCCTTTATGCCCCCCCTGCTCCTCCTCCATGCCCCCTGCTCCTCCTCCCACCCCCCTGCTCCTCCTCCATACCCCCTGCTCCTCCTCCCATCCCCCCTGCTCCTCCTCCATGCCCCCCTGCTCCTCCTCCATACCCCCTGCTCCTCCTCCCATCCCCCCTGCTCCTCCTCCATGCCCCCCCGCTCCTCCTCCACACACCCCTGCTCCTCCTCCATGCCCCCTGCTCCTCCTCCATGCCCCCCTGCTCCTCCTCCCATCCCCCCTGCTCCTCCTCCATGCCCCCCTGCTCCTCCTCCATACCCCCCTGCTCCTCCTCCATGCCCCCCTGCTCCTCCTCCCACCCCCCCTGCTCCTTCTCCACACACCCCTGCTCCTCCTCCATGCCCCCCTGCTCCTCCTCCATGCCCCCCCGCTCCTCCTCCATGCCCCCCTGCTCCTCCTCCCATCCCCCCTGCTCCTCCTCCATGCCCCCCTGCTCCTCCTCCATACCCCCCTGCTCCTCCTCCATGCCCCCCTGCTCCTCCTCCCACCCCCCCTGCTCCTCCTCCACACACCCCTGCTCCTCCTCCATGCCCCCCTGCTCCTCCTCCATGCCCCCCTGCTCCTCCTCCATGCCCCCCTCATTACCAGAGGTGATATATATAATTATGCGCTGCACTGGCTTGGGTTACCCGTGTTTGGAGGGCAAACTGGGCCCTCAGTCTGAGAGTTCAGGCCCTCCTAACAACATCTGCTCCTGATTTCTCCCACCTTTGCATCTGGTTGTATTTGCGCAAATATCATTCCATATTCATTATCATTCCCTGAGGCGCTGAGGTCTGGGTGCATCGGACCTTTGTGGGGATTCTCGCTCACGTCTGTGTGTGTGTGTGTGTGTGTGTGAGAGAGAGAGAGAGAGAGAGAGAGAGAGAGAGCGCTCCTCTGTCCAGGCCTCTGGCCTCTGTTTCCTGGCCACCCATGAGAGCTGGGTCCTCCTGCACCTCTGTTCCTCCTCCTCCTCTGGTCCTCTTCCTCCACCTCCTCCTCTATTCCTCTTCCTCCTCCCCCTCTGGTCCTCTCCCTCACTCAGAAGGGATTTCTTCCTCTTGTATAAAAGAAGACTAGCTATGTCAAATATTTTGTCCTTATTTCTTATTTTTCAGTCTCTTAACAAAACACTAAATCCGAAATTGAAGAGTAGAATAATAACAGCATTTCTCTTTTTAGATGAACTGCTTTGATTCATTTCAGATTCAGTGAGCGTTTCTGTTTAATTATATTTATCTAATTCAACTCACAAAACAGAAAACTGGACTGAGGCAATACAACCATTTATGAGCGAGAGTGGGCAGCAGAACCAGAATCAGGCCGCTCTGGTCTCCTCCCAGTCCAGGACCAGCAGAACCAGGAAGCAGAACCAGGCAGCTCTGGGCTCCTCCCAGTCCAGGACCAGCAGAACCAGGCCGCTCTGGGCTCCTCCCAGTCCAGGACCAGCAGAACCAGAACCAGGCCACTCTGGGCTCCTCCCAGTCCAAGACCAGCAGAACCAGAACCAGGCAGCTCCGGGCTCCTCACAGTCCAGCAGCAGTAGGCAGAGCGCAGGGGAGAGGCAGCGGGCCGGTGGGCGAGAGACCCTGGCAGAGCGCAGGGGAGAGGCAGCGGGCCGGTGGGCGAGAGATCCTGGCCTTTCATCACTCTCCCCATTGGGCGAGACACCCTGGCCTTTCATCACTCTCCCCAGATCACTGCTCGTCTGTCCTCTCAGCGCTGGTCCTGCGTGGTGATTTATTTAGACTCTCCTGCCTCCTCACTCCCCACGACAGAGTCCCTCAGCAGTCCACAGTGACCTCTGACCCCCCTCCACACACACACACACACACACTACACACACACACACACACACACACACACACACACACACACACACACACACACACCACACACTCTCCTGCCTCCTCACTCCCCACGACAGAGTCCCACAGCAGTCCACAGTGACCTCTGACCCCCCTCCACACACACATACACACACACACACACACACACACACACACACACACACACCACACACATCCTCCGCCCCTCTTCCACCATTCCCACCATTTATACTGGGGTCCGAGCGCCTCTCGACTCCCCCTCCAGAGCTGAGGAGAGGCTGGGGTGGTGGCGACCGCGAGCCCACCTGTGATAACACGGCCCGCCGGGGGTCCTGGGCCGGGGGTCCCGCTGTGGGGGACGGACCCGGGGACGCGGGGCTGGCGTGGACGGGCCTCAGTGTGGATCAACGGACCTCCGCCACAGCTGTATCCTGACACTGAAAGACAGGCCCTCCCCTCTGACACCCAGGCCGGCTTAGAGCCCACGGGGCCTCCACCACCCAAGTGGACGGACGGACAGACGAGCGGATGGATGGATGGGAAGACAGATGGACTTGGGAGGGAAAATATGAAAAGATGAGAATGTCTTTATTGAATTGTAGGTGCTGGTGCTGTCGGAGCACGAGGCCTGCAGCAACATTCCTCTGACTCTTCTCATATTTTCTTAGTGTGAAACTGCTGGAAGGATAATAAACATTTTGCGCAAAGTATTTTGTGTAAAGTAATGTTTGCTTCCCTGAGGAGGGTCTGGTTTTCGTTAGAGCAGTGTGTGTGTGTGTGTGTGTGTGTGTGTGTGTGTGTGTGTGTGTGTGTGTGTGTGTGTGTTGTAGCTTGTAGGCAGTATGGAGACAGCTGCAGTGACTGGGTTAGTAGTGTGCACACACCGAGCCTGGCCCACCAGCTCTAAGTGAGTTATCTGTGTCATGGCCAGAGGCAGAGCTGAGACTGACTGACTGACTGACTGACTGACTCCACCCTGCAGACTACCAGGGCTGAGACTGACTGACTCCACCCTGCAGACTACCAAGGCTGAGACTGACTGACTCCACCCTGCAGACTACCAGGGCTGAGACTGACTGACTGACTCCACCCTGCAGACTACCAGGGCTGAGACTGACTGACTCCACCCTGCAGACTACCAGGGCTGAGACTGACTGACTCCACCCTGCAGACTACCAGGGCTGAGACTGACTGACTCCACCCTGCAGACTACCAGAGCTGTGACTGACTGACTGACTGACTGACTGACTGACTGACTGACTGACTGACTCCACCCTGCAGACTACCAGGGCTGAGACTGACTGACTCCACCCTGCAGACTACCAGAGCTGTGACTGACTCCACCCTGCAGACTACCAGGGCTGAGACTGACTGACTCCACCCTGCAGACTACCAGAGCTGTGACTGACTCCACCCTGCAGACTACCAGGGCTGAGACTGACTGACTCCACCCTGCAGACTACCAGAGCTGTGACTGACTCCACCCTGCAGACTACCAGGGC
>NC_140235.1:8487612-8500112 GCF_949987555.1 Borostomias antarcticus
GCATAAACATGGCAGACAGATTAGCATGCCATCATTAGTGGTGGTTGTGTAATGGTGCGGGCTAGCGCTGTCAGTGCTCACACTGTTGTTCAGGAAAAGTCACAAGTTCAGAGATTGTTTTTTTTCTACCAATTAAAATTAAGTCCAAAGTTCTCAGTTTTTCTTTTAAACAATTTCTCTATTAATAAATGACATGAAGGCCAACATCAATAAAATGATGTCTAACTTCATGTACATATGTTCATAATTAAAGGTAACCAACGAAACATGAATCAAAACAATCCGTTCTTTGTTTATTTTCGAAATCCCTCGATTTTATGGTTCCTTGTAGTCTCATAAACATGTTAAATCACTTGAATGTATTTCCTACCTTTTAATTTCTTCGCAAAATGATATTCAGCTAATAGTGACATTTCACACAAAGATGTGTGAAACGTCACTATTATGTGCTCCGCGTATTGATGCAATGACGTAGTACGAGATTTTCGGGGACCACCTTCTCAAATTTGCTCTAGAGCACATACTAGTGGTCAAAAACTACATTGGGAACCTTTAAATTATCATTTTAAAATAAACATATTTCAAAGCCATACAAAAAAATCCTCCGAAAAATGTGTTTTAATATTGTTATTCTAATGTATTAATATCGATTCAATATACAATGTGTATCCTTTTTGACACACAGTACAATAAATGATCATCTTGTTATGAATTGCTATGGTTTTTGCACTAGGCTAGGCTACTGTTCTTAGTGATTCAGATTAAACAGGACAGTATGGTCCAGTTTCATATGATGATAAATGTATTATAATGCATTAGGAAAATAATTAGAAATTAAAACAGTTTTAAATATTGAATGAACCCTATGTTAGTGGGGGGTTTTAACAGCACAAGTAACACAGCGCTATAAGATCATAACCCTCCTTTTTAACAGCACAGCTACAATAACACAGCGATATAAGATCACTCTTTTTGAGGAGATCGAAGTTTCAGCCAAGACAGGTCTTTACCTCTAATTCAGAGTGAAGGATGGGATGCCGTTTCCAGGGAGACGGAGAGGAGGGAAATGGATCCTCCCTGCCACTGCTTCCTAATGGCCTGACTGTGGAGCCCACATCCTCTGCTGTGTGTGACGGTGTGTGAGCCAATGACTCCCTTCTCCCACCATTTCAAACTTCTTACACATTCCTCCACACGTTTGTCCAGCCGGGTTCAGCCAGCCCCAACCAGCAGGCCCTCGCAAGAGATTTGCACCCACAACCATCCGGTATGAAAGGCTGCAGTTCCTGAGCAAATATATCAACAGTAGGCTAATTGCATTTCCTGCTTTTCCCATTGAAAAGTCAGCACAGTCACTCAATGTATTTTTACTTAATAACATATATTGTATTTTAAGCATTGATGTATTTATTTCATAAGCAGCATTATGATAGCCTGTGGTTTTCAGGAGAGGCAGGACTCTCTAGAGAGGATCTGTCAGTATGGCATAGAGTCACTGAACTAGAGCCGGATCTGTCAGTCTGTGGCAGTAGCCTATAGTCACTGAGCTAAAGCATGGATCTGTGCTCAACTCTTTAAACCTGATCCCTGTTGACAGGCATTGCTGTTAATTAACAATAGGCCAATTGTGTAAGGTTTTGAAGACAGCTACTTTTGAGGGCTAGGCTGGCTACTACAGTAATAGGCTATAGCCTATATTTCCCTTTTACATGTGAGACACACAATCAAATATTTGACTTTCTTCAGAACCAAGAGTGAAAGTCTTGCTCGTCACATTTCATCAGCAGGTCTTTTACTATCTTCTCCACAAACCCAACAGCCTGAAGCCTTGACAACAAGCGGGAGCTGGGGTCCACCGCTATAGCAACCAACTATCTGCCTAAAGATGGTGACAAATAACAGCTTTCATCAACTGTTGCCATGGAGACAAGGATGTTCTCCTTCCACAATTGTACAAGTCGTATCAAGAAGTTTGAGCATCATTGTAGGATTAACATCTAGGCTACATTTATCTTATTTACATTAAACAAGCTAAAACATACTGTAGCAAAACCCTCAGAGTAAATACCGGACCAGGTTAGACTAGGACTCCACTAACTCTACTGACCAGGTTAGACTAGGACTCCACTAACTCTACTGACCAGGTTAGACGGACTCCACTAACTCTACTGACCAGGTTAGACTAGGACTCCACTAACTCTACTGACCAGGTTAGACTAGGACTCCACTAACTCTACTGACCAGGTTAGACTAGGACTCCACTATCTCTACTGACCAGGTTAGACTAGGACTCCACTAACTCTACTGACCAGGTTAGACTAGGACTCCACTAACTCTACTGACCAGGTTAGACTAGGACTCCTCCAACTCTACTGACCAGGTTAGACTAGGACTCCTCCAACTCTACTCTACTGACCAGGTTAGACTAGGACTCCTCCAACTCTACTGACTAGGACTCTGTGAACTCTACTGGACCATGGTAACAGCAGGACTCCCCCAGTGAGAACTTGTGGAGGCTGCATAGTGTTCTATAGGCTAATTTCAGCAAAATCCGCCTGGCGTTCCTGTGTGGACGCCGCCACCTTGTGGTCAGATTCAGTAGTGCCCTAAAGCATAGGCTACGATCCACACAGCCCCTGAATACAAGGGCTTCTCACTGAGCAGAAGAGACGGAGAGAAACAATTAGATGTCATGAAGTGAGTAAACCATCCATGACCGCACCAGGAGAGCGAGAGTAATGAGTCCCAACGCCAACCACAGGCTGCGGGTGAATGAAGCAGCAGCGAGCTCTGCTAATGGAAACGACGCAGCGTGATCAGACATCAGTATGTGCTCAGCCCCAGGGATCACATATCATACAGAATTTGGGGGTATTTGGGAGAAGGTGCGTCGATGTGACACTACATCTGCGCATCCGCGGCCCTCATGAAAGCGATCTCCGATCCCGCTAATCAAGACCCGGGAAAATGATTTGGGTCAGGGAGCCCTGTAAATGGAGCCGCGTTGCCGTGGAAACCGAATACAGTCCACATAAATAATGTGATCTATTGATGCCATCTGGAAAAGATTGGCCAGGGTGCCTTCACTGCCTGGATCTCCCTCTATATGAAAAGATCCATTACCATATTTATTTGTGCTGCTAAGCCTCAGTTCGCGAATGGGATTATGTAGTGGGGTGCAGAGACTATATACTAAACAAACAGCACTATTAAAGCTGGATTTCTGCTATATCCTGGACAATAATGGATTTACAAGGCAAGAGTTTTTCCTTCTCACAACCTCTTCATTTTCCAGAAATTGAAACCAGACCTAGGGAGTGAGAGCTCTGTGGGTTACAGAGAGGGAGGGAGGGGCCTGGCCAGTGTATTCATCATAGCTTTAAAAATCTGACTTGGAGGGGGGAGAGATAGACAGAGAGAGAATACTAACAGTGTTATGTAAGTCCCTGTCCGATCCACAACGCGTTTTTACAGGATACACAACATATCTACTGTAAGAGAGTCTTTCCAGGCTGAGCTGGACTCGATCCTCACCCATCTGTCTTTCCAACAGCCTCTCTCCACCGGTGAGGTCGCTCCCCTTCAGATGACCCCGGCCTCTCTCCGGCTCTCTGAACCCTGCCGTTTCAATTACCAACCACTTGGCCTTCTAACTGATGATTACAAACACTTTAGGCAGACTCCTGTTATAGCCAATCATTTTTCACTGGGCCGTGTGATCCACTCTGTGAGGAGGGTAGGAATGCCCCACCTGGCACAGGAACCAGAGACCTGCCCTGGCAGAGGAACCAGAGACCTGCCCTGGCAGAGGAACCAGAGGCCTGCCCTGGCACAGGAACCAGAGACCTGCCCTGGCACAGGAACCAGAGGCCTGCCCTGGCAGAGGAACCAGAGACCTGCCCTGGCAGAGGAACCAGAGACCTGCCCTGGCACAGGAACCAGAGACCTGCCCTGGCACAGGAACCAGAGACCTGCCCTGGAAGAGGAACCAGAGACCTGCCCTGGCACAGGAACCAGAGACCTTCCCTAGCACAGGAACCAGAGAAGCTCTCCCTTTATGCTAGGAGGAATCTTTATATCTTTGAAGGAATCTTTATATTTTGGGAGGAATCTTTATATCCAGTGAGGAATCTTTATATTTTGGGAGGAATCGTTATATTTTGGGAGGAATCTTTATATCTTGGGAGGAATCTTTATATTTTGGGAGGAATCTTTATATTTTGGGAGGAATCTTTATATCTTGGGAGGAATCTTTATATCTTGGGAGGAATCTTTATATTTTGGGAGGAATCTTTATATCTAGTGAGGAATCTTTATATTTTGGGAGGAATCGTTATATTTTGGGAGGAATCTTTATATCTTGGGAGGAATCTTTATATTTTGGGAGGAATCTTTATATCTAGTGAGGAATCTTTATATTTGAAACGTGCCAGAAGAATGCGCCTCGACCGGCCTACCGTCATCCCCTCATCCCCCTGCCGATCATAGAGGTACCCTTCGAGCGTATAGCCCTTGACATTGTGGGTCCACTACCTAAGTCCAGCCGAGGCCACCAATATATCCTGGTCATTCTGGACTATGCCACACGTTACCCAGAGGCTGTCCCCCTCCGGGATGCTACCGCTAAAGCCGTTGCCAGAGAACTGGTGTTGCTGTATAGCCGGGTGGGGATTTCCAAGGAGGTGCTGACGGACCAGGGGTCAGGTTGAGCGCTTCAACCAGACACTGAAACGAATGTTGAGGAAAGTGGCTGATGTTGATGTCCGTAACTGGGACCGCCTAATCCCCTATGTTCTACTCGCTATTCGTGAGGTACGCCAGGCTTCTACAGGCTTCTCCCCATTCGAGCTCCTGTTCGGCAGGCGTCCCCGAGGCCTGCTGGATGTCGCCCGGGAGGCCTGGGAGGCCCAGCCCTCTCCCCACCGGACAGTTATCGAGCATGTGGAGCAGATGCAACACCAGCTTAAGCAGGTCTGGGATCGTTCGGGAACACATGGAGAAAGCGCAGCAGAGACAGGCACGCACATGCAACAAGAACGCCCAGGTACGATCATTCAGTCCAGGGGATTTGGTGCTGGTTTTGATCCCCTCAGTGGAGTGCAAGTTTCTGGCCTAGTGGCAGGGGCCATATGAAGTGATCGAAAGAATAAGCGATGTGAACTACAGGGTCCGGCAGCCCGGAAGGCGCAAGCCTACCCAGCTATATCACATTAACCTCCTTAAGCCCTACCAGGAGCCCCGAGAACCAATGAGGGAGCAGGTGTCCAGTTTCACGACCACCCCGGCCCTCCCAGACGTACCCATGGGGGAGCAGCTGGGGCCCACCCAAGCCCAGGATTTCCGTGAGTTACTCCTCCAACACCAGGGCCTCTTCTCCGAGCGGCCTGGCCGGACGGATCTCATCCAGCATGACATCCACACTCCCCCCGGCCAGTGTGTACGGCAGCGACCATACCGCATCCCAGAGGCCCGCCGTGAGGCCGTCCAGAAGGAGGTGCAGGACATGCTGGAGCTCAGAGTGTTAGAGGAGTCCCGGGTCACCTGGTCCAGTCCCATTGTCCTTGTGCCCAAGCCCAACGGGCCATTGCACTTCTGCAATGACTTCCGCAGGCTCAACGAGATCTCCACCTTCGACGCCTACCCCATGCCGCGGGTGGATGAGCTGATAGACCGCCTGGGCCTGGTACGGTTTGTCTCCACCTTGGACCTGACGAAGGGGTACTGGCAGGTGCCCCTGACCACGAGGGCGAAAGAGAAGACTGCCTTCTCTACCCCAGACGGGCTCTACCACTACACCGTGCTATCCTTTGGTGTGCATGGCGCCCCAGCCACTTTCCAGCGCCTGATGGACCAGGTGCTACGGCCCCACTGTGAGTATGCAGCTGCATACCTCGATGATATTGTCATCCACCGCCCCGACTGGGAGATGCACCTCTTGCACCTGCGAGCAGTCTTCCGGGCCCTCGTCCAGGCAGGCCTGAAGGCCAACCCCCAGAAGTGTTGTCTCGTTTTGGAGGAGGCCGCATAACTGGGGTACCGGATCGGAAGGGGGTGCGTCCGGCCACAAAAGGAAAAAGTTGACGCCGTTGCCTCCTGGCCCCGCCCCTCATCCAAGAAAGAGGTAAAATCCTTCCTAGGCCTGGTTGGGTATTATCAACGGTTCGTCCCTGGTTTTGCCTCCCTGGCCGCACCCTTGCACAGTCTCACCCGGAAGTGCCTGCTGGATAAGGTCACCTGGAGCCCGGAGGCGGAGGTGGCCTTTACGTCCCTGAAACAGGCCCTGTGCCAGGAGCCGGTGCTGGCCGCCCCAGACTTCGCCTTGCCCTTCGTGGTCCACACCGACGCATCAGAGGTGGGGCTGGGCGCCATATTGTCGCAAGAAAAGCGGGGTGAAGAGCACCCGGTCGTGTACGTGAGTAGAAAGCTCCTTCCCCACGAAAAGAACTATTCCACCATTGAGAAGGAGGCGCTTGCCATTAAATGGGCCCTTCAGCAGTTGAGGTATTACCTCCTAGGTAGGCGTTTCACGCTGATAACGGACCATGCTCCCCTCCACTGGCTTAGCGCGGCGAAAGACACTAACCCCCATATAACCCGGTGGTTCCTCAGCCTGCAGGAGTTTCACCTCCAGGTCCAGCACCAGCCCGGCAGGGACCATGCCAATGCGGACGCCCTCTCCAGGAGGGCGGCGTCCTACTGGGCTCTTTACGGAGACCCCGGCTTGGATCTGAGGGGGGGGGTATGTGGCATTCCCCCGCCGGTGGGACGTCGCGGGCCTGCCACGGGAGCCCGCAATACTCGGGTAGGCACCCGGTTGCCGCCACTTCAGCACCGTGGAGAGCGTCATGCTGGAACAGGCACACCTTGCCCTCCACTTCAGAACCCTGGACAGCGGGGATCTGTGGTGGAGGGAATCTACAGGCCATTCGCCACACCTGCCCCTCATCAGCTCATCAAAGACCAACCCAGCTACCAGCCAGCTGGGTCCCATCACCTAATCGTGGCAAGGAGAGGTGAAAAGGCCAGGCGGGATGGACAGAGGGAGAGAGGAACACAGTGAGTGGTTGTGTCAATGGCATGCAGATGCCATAGTGGTTCGAAAGCCTCATTTATCAATCTTCCTAACACCCTGTTTTTGGTCACTGGCAGGACTAACCTGAGGAATTCACGCAGCCCGGCTGACCAGCCCTTGAGGAGTCGCCCCACCACCAGGGAATCTTCTGTTTGGTTTTGACCTTTTTTTTTCTGTTTGTTGGTGGAATAAATACGCGCCCCGGCACTAAAGAGTGCAGCCCCGACCGGAACTTCCCTTTGTTTCCCCCTGGCCTACCACAATATTTAGTGAGGAATCTTTATATTTTGGGAGGAATCGTTATATTTTGGAAGGAATCTTTATATCTTGGGAGGAATCTTTATATTTTGGGAGGAATCTTTATATTTTGGGAGGAATCTTTATATCTAGTGAGGAATCTTTATATCTTGGGAGGAATCTTTATATTTTGGGAGGAATCTTTATATCTAATGAGGAATCTTTATATTTTGGGAGGAATCTTTATATCTTGGGAGGAATCTTTATATTTTGGGAGGAATCTTTATATTTTGGGAGGAATTGTTATATTTTGGGAGGAATTGTTATATCTTGGGAGGAATCTTTATATTTTGGGAGGAATCTTTATATCTTGGGAGGAATCTTTATATTTTGGGAGGAATCTTTATATCTAGTGAGGAATCTTTATATTTTGGGAGGAATCGTTATATTTTGGGAGGAATCTTTACATCTTGGGAGGAATCTTTGTATTTTGGGAGGAATCTTTATATCTAGTGAGGAATCTTTATATTTTGGGAGGAATCGTTATATTTTGGAAGGAATCTTTATATCTTGGGAGGAATTTTTATATTTTGGGAGGAATCTTTATATCTAGTGAGGAATCTTTATATTTTGGGAGGAATCATAATATTTTGGGAGGAATCTTTATATCTTGGGAGGAATCTTTATATCTTGGGAGGAATCTTTATATTTTGGGAGGAATCTTTATATCTAGTGAGGAATCTTTATATTTTGGGAGGAATCGTTATATTTTGGGAGGAATCTTTATATCTGGGGAGGAATCTTTATATTTTGGGAGGAATCTTTATATCTTGGGAGGAATCTTTATATCTTGAGAGGAATCTTTATATCTTGGGAGGAATCTTTATATCTTGGGAGGAATCTTTATATCTTGGGAGGAATCTTTATATCTAGTGAGGAATCTTTATATTTTGGGAGGAATCATAATATTTTGGGAGGAACCTTTATATCTTGGGAGGAATCTTTATATTTTGGGAGGAATCGTTATATTTTGGGAGGAATCTTTATATCTGGGGAGGAATCTTTATATTTTGGGAGGAATCTTTATATCTTGGGAGGAATCTTTATATCTTGAGAGGAATCTTTATATCTTGGGAGGAATCTTTATATCTTGGGAGGAATCTTTATATCTTGGGAGGAATCTTTATCTACTGCTACACGCCGCATGGTTTCCCCATTTGAGTCCAGTCCAAAGGTCTGTGTAGCCTCAGTCCTCTGGGGTCTCTCCAGGGATCTCTCCGTTCTGCTCTCCCTTTCTCCATTTTCCTCTCCCTCTCTCCATACTCCTCTTCTTCTTTCCATACTCCTCTCCCTGTCTCCATATTCATCTCCTCTCCATATTCCTCTCCTATCCATACTCCTCTACCTCTCTCCATATTCCTCTCCTTCTCTCCATACTGCTGTCCCTCTCCATACTTCTCTCCTGTCCTCTCCCCCCTCTCTCTCCCTCTCCCTCTCTCACTACTTCTCTCCATCCAAGCTTCTTCTTCAAGCTAAGTCTACCATCATGTACAGTATGTTCATCATTAAACTTTATTTATTTAAGCTTTATGCCAAAATTTAAGTGTGGGTCTCTGTTTTGTATGGATTTGTCTCTGGATACAAAAGTGTTATTGCATGTCTATCTATGTGCATGTGCGCGTGCGCACGTGTGTGGTAAGGAAATAAGCAATGGCTAGAGGGGACCGTATGAAGCCAGATAATTTCTCAGATCAGTGACTGGATCTGGTTACTGCCAGAGGACTACAAATATGAAAACATTCAAATGTGTCCATATGTTCTAATGTAATGCCAGAGCAGAGGCTGTTCTGGGTGTTATTACAGGGACAGAGGATTTATTTGTTCTGCATTAAAGCAGCACTGTGCTCCCGGACTGCTGCGTTAGAGATACGGTCAACCAATCACTCATCATTACCAGTGATGTCACAGGTGTTAGTCAATCAGTGGTGATGTTGAGGGACGCCTCGCTGCTGGATGGAAGGCCTCACTCTGTAGTGACCTGTGAGGCCAGTAGGCAAATCAGCTGGGGGTCTGTGCCGCTTCTCTTTGCCAATCCTTCCATTGGCTGACCTTGCCCGAGACCTGATGACCTGAGGGCTCCAGATATTTTAGCCGTGGTAACTGAATAATTACCTGCAACACCATGCAAGAAGATTTCTTTATTTGTCTTATGGCATGCACTTATTCAACGCACATGTAGTGTAATGAGCGACACAGGAAACACACACACACGCACACACACACACACACACACATGCATTAGGGTCACCAATGAAAGGCTTCCTCTGTTGTTAACCCATCCTTCCCCTGAGGGCAGCCAGGAGCAGACAGGTGCGTGCCTGAGCCACGCCCGGGGACCAGTCCAAGTGCTGTTGTCCGTCTTCGTCAGGGACGGACCGCGTTAGCGATCTGTTCTTCTGCATGATTTTTGTATTGGGTTCTTTATGGGGGAAACCCTTACAAATACGAGGAGAACATGCAAACTCCACACAGAATGGCCCAGGAGATACCCCCCCTGGGTACCTGACAACCCTGGGGAGAACTCACCCTCAAGTGCTAACAGCGTCCTAAGCGAGAATCGAACTCAGGACTTTGCAATCGAACCCAGGACCTGCAGTGCTCAGATTGGGCAGCGCTCCTGCTTTCCTGTTTCAGTCGAGCGAGAGGGGGTTACATCCTGTCCAGTTGCCAAGAGAGTGAGAATGGAGATAACCATAACTAGCTCTGAGCTGGTTCCTGATCCTAGCCCTGGGACAGTCACCTCAAAGACTCAAATCCCCATGTGGGTGTCAACACCAGGAAGGACCAATCAGTGGGTAGACCAGAAGTGAGGGGCACCCTGCTAACGATCACGCACACACACACGGGATGACAAGCTGAGATCGGAGACAGGAGATAAGAGATAAGAGAGAGAGAGAGAGTGTGTGTGTGACCACAGATTGGAGGAGGAAATCTACACCCCCACCCCAAAAGAGCTTTCACTCTAACTCTCCAATCAACACCACAGAAAAAGAAAAAAGTCATGTGTGATGCGTGTGCATGTGTGTGCGTGTGTGTGAGAGAGAGAGAGAGAGAGAGAGAAAGAGAAAGAGAAAGAGAAAGAGAAAGAGAAAGAGAAAGAGAAAGAGAAAGAGAGGAGAGAGAGAGAGAGAGAGAGAGAGAGAGAGAGAGATAGTGAGAGAGCATTGTCTCATTGGCACCTTTTCACATATCTCCTCACTGGATAGGTATGTCAGCACCATGCCTGTAACTAAAAGAGAAGCCAAGTCTGAATCAAGAGTCTAAGATTCAACAACAAGCCAACTCGAACATGGTGTGGATTCAGATTGTGGAGACAGATAATGGGGGAGTGTCTATATATAAAACACATACTGATTATCAACACTGATGATCTGTCTCCTTCTCCAGAGCTGTCATCTGGTCTTGATTTCATCTGGTCTCCTCTCAGCCTCCCAGAGCTGGAGCGCCTCTCCGCAGCCGGGCCGGCGGGGGAAGCCAAGAGGCACTCTGGCTAATTAGGCCTCCAACACGGAGCCAAGAGGAAGTGGAGCTGCCAGGTCCTCTTTCCCCCACGATCCCTCACCCCGGCTGGGCACGGACGGCCTGAGGCTGGGCCCCCTCCTCTGGAGCTCCCTCTGAGTGTGAGGTGCCAGCTCCAATCTCCCCGATTTCTCCTCACTTCAGCTGGGCCGGCCCCCCGGGGAGCTGTGGACAGTAGGGGAGGGGGTGGCTGTGGGGAACTGGGGTTTCTCACGGTGTTTATGCCTCCTCACCAGTGTAAATGAGCTGGGATTGGCCTGAGGTTTAGGGTTACCTGTTGATTTGATAATTTGAATTCTTCGTACAGACAGACATAGCAATGTCTGTTAGTAAGAATCCAGGTGTGAACACCATTTAATGTGTGCGTGGTGGGATGTGGTAGAAATAGACATATCTACATACATGTATACTGTAACATAATATATAACGTAACAATACAGACCACAATATTCAAATTCGATTCACATTCTGGGGCAATTTTGTCAAAAAGGCATGAATATGCAATCATGATCACGAAACGCGCGGCACACACACCAATACAGTTCACACACAAACACGACACGCACACCAATACAGTTCGCACACACACACACACACACACACACACACACACACACCCCAATACAGTTCACACACACACACGACACACACAACAAATACAGTTTGCACACTCACTCTCACACACACACACACACACACACACACACACCCCAATACAGTTCACACACACACACACACACACACACACACACACACATACACACACACATGCCAGACAGACTGAGGCAGCTGGATGTTCCTCACACCGCGTCTGCTCCGCAGATGTGAGAGTCAGCAGCACAGCAGGAGAGCTGTTCCTTGCCAGTCTCTCCACCAGCATATCCTTAGTCTCTCCACCAGCACATCCTTGGTCTCTCCACCAGCACATCCTTGGTCTCTCCACCAGCACATCCTTGGTCTCTCCACCAGCACATCCTTAGTCTCTCCACCAGCACATCCTTAGTCTCTCCACCAGCGCATCCTTAGTCTCTCCACCAGCACATCCTTAGTCTCTCCACCAGCACATCCTTAGTCTCTCCACCAGCGCATCCTTAGTCTCTCCACCAGCGCATCCTTAGTCTCTCCACCAGCACATCCTTAGCAGCGTTCCCGTTACGGTCTGAGACTCAGACACAGGATAAACACCTGCCATCCTAAACAGTAGGTAATCTACTGAGGAGCAGGGCAGGTGTTGCCTGAGCTGAACATCCCGATGAACGCGCCACTCTCTCTCTCTTCCTGCTTTCCACTCAGTGGGTCTGTCTCTCTCCCTCTCCTCCCTCCGTGTCTCTCGGTGTCTGAGAGGTAGTTAAAGTGTGAGCGGACAGAACGCAGGCCTCCTGCTTCCCCTGGAGGGGTTCCATCCTGGCACACACAACAAGGACCCCCTGCAGAGCCGGCTCCACAGCCGAGACGCCCACGCCCGAGGTCGGACCATTGTCTGTCGGTGTTCAGTACATGTGTGAGTCCAAGCATAACATGGTGAACGCACACCTTGGTCTCATGTCGCATATTTGTCAAAGCTCCAAGTTTTTTTAAATTTTTATTTGACCTGAAATATCAGATGAGGTCA
>NC_140235.1:8505112-8507612 GCF_949987555.1 Borostomias antarcticus
ACACTCACACACACCAACGCTCCATCATTTCCCCATGCTGTAAGGCCTAGTGACAGCTTGTTAAACCTGGTGCCAGGTGCTCAGGATCCCCCTCTCCGCAGGACCGCTGTCCGCGCCTGTCAGAGGAGCGCAGGGGAGCAGCCGGACCAGGCAGGGGGTCACGGAGGGGTCCTGACCACGCTGCAGCTAGATATGACCATGCAGGTATGACCATGCAGGTAGATATGACCATGCAGGTACTGTAGATACGACCATGCAGGTAGATACAACCATGCAGGTAGATATGACCATGCAGGTAGATCTGACCATGCAGGTAGATATGACCATGCAGGTCAGATCTATCAGGTAGGTGTGATGCTCAGGTAGATATGATGCTCAGGTAGATATGATTACCAGGTAGATATGATGCTCAGGTAGGTATGATGCTCAGGTAGGTATGATGCTCAGGTAGGTGTGATGCTCAGGTAGGTGTGATGATCAGGTAGATATGATGGTCAGGTAGGTATGATGCTCAGGTAGGTATGATGCTCAGGTAGGTATGATGCTCAGGTAGGTATGATGCTCAGGTAGGTGTGATGCTCAGGTAGGTGTGATGATCAGGTAGATATGATTACCAGGTAGATATGATGCTCAGGTAGGTATGATGCTCAGGTAGGTATGATGCTCAGGTAGGTGTGATGCTCAGGTAGGTGTGATGATTAGGTAGATATGATGGTCAGGTAGGTATGATGCTCAGGTAGGTATGATGCTCAGGTAGGTGTGATCATTCATTAGGTCGTCCTCAGACAAGCTTGACAGCAAAGTCTCCAATCCTCTCGGTCTTCCATACATCCAGCCAGTTCCACAGAACTCTCCACTCCTGCGTCCCTCCTCAGTACATCCACGTATGTTGGTGTGGGACGTCCTCTTAACCGGTGCCCATGTGTTGGCTCCCAAAGCACCAGCTTGATGGCTGGGAGTTCATGATGTCTGTGGCAGTGGCCAGCAAGTTTCATCCTCCTGGATGCCACTTTCTCACTCAGCTTTGGTAGCCCCCCATACAGATGCTTGTTAGTAACATGCTCGTTCTGGTTGACATTTAGCACCATACGCAGCATTCTGGTGTAGAACCCATTCAGAGACTTCTGCAGGGTGGGCTTCAGGGTCCAAGTTTCACAGCCGTATAGGAGGACAGACTCCACGGTCGCATGGAAGAAGCTCAGTTTGATGTGTCGAGGGAGATTGGAGTTCCACACACTATTCATGCCATTCAGGGCCCTCCATGCCAGCGCTTTTCTCACCTTAAGGTCCTGTTCTGATGAGTTGACCCAGGAACCCAGGTATTTGAAGTCGCTAACTTCTGCTAGAGCATTGCCCCCTGCTGTCTTGAGAGGTGGGTGGTTCAGGGGGGTGTTGTAAGTGATTGCCTCAGTCTTATTTGCATTCAACCTGAGGCCAACCCTGGCACATTCTGCCTCTACTCTGTTCAAGAATATGATGCTCAGGTAGGTATGATGCTCAGGTAGATATACTGCTCATGTAGGTGTGATGCTCAGGTAGGTATGATGCTCAGGTAGGTGTGATGCTCAGGTAGGTATGATGCTCAGGTAGGTGTGATGCTCAGGTAGGTGTGATGCTCAGGTAGGTATGAGGCTCAGGTAGGTATGATGCTCAGGTAGGTATGGTGCTCAGGTAGGTATGAGGCTCAGGTAGGTATGATGCTCAGGTAGGTGTGATGCTCAGGTAGGTGTGATGCTCAGGTAGGTATGATGCTCAGGTAGGTGTGATGCTCAGTTAGGTATGATGCTCAGGTAGATCCTCTTAGCCTTTCTTGCTCTGAAAATGTAATTTAATGTAATTTATTGCTCTATAAATGTTCTTAGCCGTTAGACAAATATATTCCAGGAGCTTGCTCCAGGTTGTCTGTTTTAATATCTGTGTTGCTTTTATGGCTCTGTGTGCTACTAACCCTGTTCTGCCTTCTCTCTCCCTAGTGCCTCTCTCTCTCCCTCCTATCTTCTAACCAGGTCCAGTGGATGCCCCACTGTCACCAGCAGACCACCCTGAGTCCGATAGATACCCCTGTGTCTGCTGTGGATGTCGTAGCATTTTGTTAACACACACACACACGTACTGTACACACAGACATACACCAGTCCACTTCCGGCTTTAGGCCTGGACCTAGTCCTCCCTTCCCCTCACCCTAACCCGGGTCCGTATCCTTTTCCTACCCCCTCCCTCCCTACCCCAACCCCTGCCTCTATCTGGGCCCAGGCACATTCACGAACACACAGACATACACCAGTGTTTGCCATGTCTCTCCTATGATGTTTTTAGCCTCTCTTACTCTGAAAATGTAATTAAATGTAATTTATTGCTTTATAAATGTTCTTAGCCGGTAGACAAACATACTCCAGGAGCTTGCTCGATCGCCTTGTTGAAAGGGGTCAGGGAAGAATTTTTACAGCTCACTTATCTGGCCCCCGGGTGAAACTGTTTTTTTTGCTTCCCTCTGGAATAT